>NC_018297.1:152979-345148 GCF_000315875.1 Candida orthopsilosis Co 90-125
TTTACGTGGAGAAATTATTGCATCCATGCACACGTACTTACACCTATTGATTTCTTCATCGCCAGAATATTTTTTTTTCACAACTTTTTCACTTCTTCTTTTTCCTTCTTTAGAAAGTTGCACTCCGAAAAATTTGGCAATAAGTGCAGTGTTTGGTATGGCTGGTCGATTCATGATATTCTCGTCTTCGAATTGGACTCCAAGTTCAATGAAGAGAGCTTGATTCTCGTTATGAGGTCGCCTGTCTCGCCTATTAAATTAGGGAGACAATTTTTTGATCTTGAGGTTAAGTTAGAGTTATTTTGAGTTGCTTTTGCTCGTACTGTTGACTTATTGTTGATTATATTTCGGTTAGATCAAAGTGGTTAAAAAGAATATTTAAAAGGTTGGAAACTTTTGAGTATCCCGTTATATCACTACATTTTCCTGGCTAATTTTTTGTAGATTTTTCTCATGCGGCTGTGTGTCAAAAGGTCACCATTTAAGAACAATTTAACTACAATTGGACCACAGTAATCATTTTCTGCGTGTATACCATATAATTCCTTCATTGAAGATCCACCTTTAAACTCAATCATCAATTTTTACTCGTCACTCTACAATCAGCTGTGTGTGGCACTTCCAAAAGAAAAATAAAATACTTCTAGGGCGCTGTTTTATCAAACAGAAAAAACCTCTGATCTTTTGAATAGCAAAGGTCGAGATTTGACACATTCTTATTACGGCACTTTATTTACAACTCACTTTGTTGATATATACAGGGTCAATTCAATATCACATTCCCTTGTCAATAAATACCATTAACAGAGAAAGACACAGGATGTTCAGAAAGAAGCCGGCTCAAGTTACGTTGGAAGAACTTGAACAAACATATAACGATTGTTGTAACGAGACGATTAAGAATTTGACGTTAGAAGAGGAAAACAATGTTGACGATGCATTAAAAGGATGGAAGAGTCTACATACGACTTTGTTATACAAGTTGGATCTATTCGATAAATACAGCACCAAGTTGGAGCCCCAGGAGAAAACTTTATTAAATAGTCTAAAGAGTATACGTGACGAGAATGTCAAACATTTGATAAGAGTTCAGCTTAGGTTAGATGAAAAGAATCGAAAATTGAAACGGGAAGCAAATGGTGCACCACCACCTCCTCCTCCAAGAGGCATCAGAGACAAAACGGTGCCATCGTTGAGGGTAAGTCTGCCTTCCAGTTCTTTTGGAAGTTCAGCACCACCACTGAGACATTTGATGAAATCATTACGTACACATTCAAATGGAGGAGCAATTAAGACATCAAGTACGAGACTAGCACATGAATCTGTTCAACAAGCCTCTCAAGCAGCATCAAAATCTTGGCAGAAGCCAGCTAAATACAAGTTTGAAATGTCAAATACACCAAAGGTTGAAGTCTCGAGCTACTTTGCTGATTTCGATCAAGATACATACACTACAAAGGGTGATAATTGGGAGAAAGTTGACTCATCGAGATCGTCGTCAGGATTTTCGGAAAATTTTGATGAACCTAATTTAATAGATATGGATGATGCAGCAGCATCAAAAGATGTATACCGATCTATGGATGATTTGACAATCAAGATGGTTTCAGATAGTCCTCCAAAAGCGACACAACCAAGAAATGACAAAGGTATGACTCCCATTGAGCATATTTCAAAGAGCACTACCGATGTGCGCCCAAAACCTAAGGGACCATATGTTTACAATAAACCCAAGCCATTAAACTTGCACAAGTTAATGCAGCAGCTGAAGAAACCTACGCCTGCCTCTACTCCTGCAACAAAGCCAAAATCGACAATTACATACAATTACGTCAAACCTAAAACTACGCAAGTAAAAACTCGACCAGCAACCGATGGAGCCGCCAATGGCGCAGCAAAGAAACCTGTACCTAAGAAGCAAGAACCGGAAGAAGAGAAGGAGTCAATAAATAGTCCAACAATGGATGATTTACTAAGCGGTTATGACGGGGACAAATTTGAATCAGCAGATCCAGTATATGCATTAACGACAGAGAAGGAGCAAGACGCTTTGATTGGATCCGTTCGTGGAATCGATCCTATAGCAGCCAAAAATATTTTAAATGATGTTGTCGTACGTGGTGATGAAGTTTATTGGGATGATATAGTTGGGTTGGAAGGTGCAAAAAGTTCCTTGAAGGAGGCTGTAGTGTATCCATTCTTGCGGCCTGATTTGTTTAAAGGCTTAAGAGAACCAACGAGGGGTATGTTGCTTTTTGGCCCTCCGGGAACAGGAAAAACAATGTTGGCCAGAGCCGTTGCAACGGAATCACAGTCTACCTTTTTCAGT
Organism: Candida orthopsilosis Co 90-125; assembly: GCF_000315875.1. NCBI lineage: Eukaryota > Fungi > Ascomycota > Pichiomycetes > Serinales > Debaryomycetaceae > Lodderomyces > Lodderomyces orthopsilosis. The sequence continues at coordinate 155,309 of NC_018297.1, forward strand.
ATCAGCTCGTCATCATTAACATCAAAGTATTTAGGAGAGTCTGAGAAGTTAGTCAAGGCATTGTTTCTATTGGCAAGGAAGTTGGCGCCCTCAATAGTTTTTATGGATGAGATTGATTCCATCTTATCTTCGAGATCAGAAGGAGAAAATGAAAGTACAAGACGTATCAAGAATGAATTTCTTGTTCAATGGTCAGAACTTTCGAGTGCTGCAGCTGGTCGTGAATCTGGTGAGGATGTGTCACGAGTCCTTATTCTTGGAGCCACCAATTTACCATGGTCCATTGATGAAGCAGCAAGGAGAAGATTTGTACGTCGACAATATATCCCCTTACCCGAATCCGAAGCTAGAAAACATCAAATCATGAAGTTATTGCAGTATCAAAAGCACACATTATCTGACGAAGATTATGACAAGTTGATCAAGTTGACTGAAGGGTTCAGTGGTAGTGACATAACAGCATTGGCAAAAGATTCCGCCATGGGTCCATTAAGATCGCTAGGTGACAAGTTGTTGCTGACTCCCACCGACCAAATTAGACCTATCAGTTTGGAAGATTTCGAAAACAGTTTGAAGTATATTAGACCAAGCGTATCAAAAGAAGGACTTCAAGAATATGAAGATTGGGCGGAAAAATTTGGATCCAGTGGCGCATAATTTGGGCACAGAGACGGAGAAGATGGAAGTTGAAATATTAGACGGAAGAGAATAAGTGAAAGGGTCATTGTGCATCGGAGTTATTCCATAGTATCTATTGCCATTTATAGCTACTTAGATACTTACTTTAAGATAATGAAATTGTATATTCTAGGTCTTATTGTAAAGGGGGTGGAGTTACATATCTTGCAAGTTTATATAGCCAGTACCCTCCAGCACCTCCTTCATGACTATATTTTATCAACACGTCATTCCTATTTAACTAGAGACACGCAAGCACTAAACTCACCTTGTCACGGGCTCGCTTAAGCTGGACCCAACACTCTTTTGTGATGCATAATATAAACAATGCGGGTTTGCATATTGTACTATGGCTACATTTGCGACAGACAAAAGTAATTGCATTGCCCAGAACTCGGTTACTGATTCGGGCTCTTTGAACCAGCAAATAATACGGTGAACCCGACAAATATTTTCTTTCACTACTTGGCTACGTTTCTAAATTTAGAAACATCAATAAACAATAGAAATATTTAATACCGCTTACTATGTAGACGCATTCAATGACAACTTTAGCGAGACGCTGAAAGAAACAATAGCTTTACAAGTAGTAATTACGATTATTGAAATGTTAAATACAAAGTTCTGAAAGCTTTATATTTTTTTAATTAAAGTGCATCTAGATCTAGATTTACCTTAATAGGATGAAATTTCGATCTGTTTAGTGTTCTTTTTAAGCCTGTTAGTTTGTATTAGTTGGAAATGTAATTTCGCCAAAACGTGCCTCGGGTTTAATAAACCAATAGGCTTGCTTAATAATTTTGCTGTTTTCTTACTTAAAACCTTTGTCAATCCAGTATCTAAAGTAAACAATAAGGCACATAATTAAGAAGATCTTATAAACATTCCACTTTGGATCCGGAAAATTCAATATCAGGGTTCATAACCTATTGTTTTGGAACTTATTGTGCTTGGTTTTATTATTTTATTTTTCAATCAATAATACTTGTCAATAATTTAGTGAAGTTTATTGTTTTCATTAGTTCTAGAACACACTTTGCGCTATGTTTTTGCTATTGTTTTTGATCAATTATCTATCAGTTGCTGTAGTTGAATTAGATATTTGATCAAAAGAAGTTTGCAACTGTGCACGGCAAGAATAGACACCGCCATATAGTTGTAGTGGAAACAATTTCACTGAATGACCACAAACTTACCTCAATTCTCCAAGCCATGCACTCATCCTTTAGTCCGTTAAACAAAATGGCATGGAATTGTTCGTAGCGACTACTTCGATGCTAAACTGATGAATTCAATGCTGACACATATCTCGTTTAGCAACTTTCTGATTCCACTTAATTCACATTTAAGCAGCAAGAATTCACAAATATGAAATATACTAAGAATTGAGCAATTTAAACTGGTAAAAAGGGCAGTAGAAATGCATCTGCTCGAAAAGAGGAGAAATCATAGGCTGACCTGATGGTACTCGTGTCCAGAAACCCCTCAAACAATCTGTAATGCAACGGATCGCGGCAAATCCTACCCAAGAATTATTGATTTAGTAGTAGCGTCTATATAGCTGGAAAAACTAAATGAAAAACTAGACACTTTCAAGGCGTGATGTGTTATTTTGTCCAGTTATATGCTCCATTTTGTGTCAACCGACGGACTTAGCATAAAAATACAAAGCATTTAAGAACCCATACAGATATTGAATAAGCTCTTACTACTTTGTATCTCAATTAAGTAAAAGTACTTGTAGGTGTAAACGCATATTAGAATGTCATGCATATGTATTAGAGAGAGACCTTACTTTATCAATGATTATGAGCTTATCTTTGCTTTTATTGTACCCTTGGGCATCATAGTATACTTCGTCTATTAGTTTACTGTGTGCCAAATATGATGCATTTGATTTGTGTCGCCTAATATAGAGGTGCATAAAAAAAATATTTAATAAAATATTTAAAGTCTTAAAATCTAAAAAAAAAATTAAAATTAAAAAATTAAAAAAAAATTAACAAATTTCTTCTCCTTCTATTATTATTACTGCGCTTCAGTTTTTGTTACCGCTTTTTGAAATTTTAGTTCTAAATTAAAAAAAAGGTGAGATTTTATCATACATAGAGATCTATTCATCCATAGAAATTTATATATAAGTAGCCAACTGGATGCTATTTATACATCTCTAGACAAAGAGATGTACTTTTTTTTGGAATATCGTTTTCTAGCTTAAACTATCAATTGAATCAGTTATTACATTACCTATTCAATAAAGAGAGACAGAACCCTCACCCCTGTACACCTTCCCCATCCAGCTAACGTCATTCATTAATTACTGTTTTCACCCGCGTGTATATTGAACTCCGAATATTATTTCGCGATCAGCCACAGTATCAACTACTCACTCGTTTTCCAAATCATACCAAAAATAAAGTGTAATTCCTCCCGGAAAAACAAATACCATCATACAATCGTTTAAAATTTTCAGAGTTATAAACAATCATTCTGTTGTGTTGTTTTTCTATTGAAATTTCAACATCGACCAGGCTCCACATCAAGCTAGAGGTGATCGCTTTACAACACTTCCTGCCATTATCCACATTCCACCCATATCTATTTACAATCGTGTGGGAAAGTAACTCAATTGATAAGGCTATGATAACTTTAATGGGGAATAAAAATATATTCAAACCTTCAACGTTTCCAAAAAGAAAGTGTAAGCATGAACAAACAACAGCAGTGGCCAAACCACGAAATTTGCGATACAAACCGTCAATTGAAGCATTGAATTTATTGAAACAACAAACCAACCCGCTTGAAGGACCTTCAAGCGAGCATGATACATCATTGGAGTCAAATATCAGAGAAGGTCAAAGCAAAGAAAATGAATCTTTTATCTCAGAAATTTCTGAAGTTAGAGATCAAGGTGCCCTGATGGGAGGACTGCCATTGGCATTACCACCCAGTCTGAATCTTTCATTAGCCTCAAGATCACACCAACTGCCTATACTACCTCATATAAATATAGGGCAGAGTTTAACTCTTCCTTCAAGACATATTAGTGAATATTCTCCACCTCAACCACTAGATTTTTTACAGGAAGCTACCGGATCACAGGCTTTACAACAACCTTTATCTGAACGACAATTTAGACCCATACAGCCACCACAGGGTCTGCATATAGCTCAACAAAACTTTCCACAACGACATGAAGCTCAATATTATTATCCATCACCTCAACACCAGCAGAGTCAATCATTTCAACCAATGCACCAGTCACGAGCTGGGTCATATCCTCCACCTATAATTCCACTACAACAAATGCCAGGGACGTACCCCCACAACCCTGAGTTTTATCCCTCTTATCAACACCCTCAATTACCGCCACAACCACAATACATTCCAATACATATGCAAAACTACTATCAGCATTCTATGCCTTCTCTGTCGCTGGTACCTCCACAACACCAAATCTACTACAATGTAGTACCGTACACAATGTCAGATCCATACGGTGGCATTGTTGGCATACCGCGAAAGTCTAAGCAATCATCTACATGGTCGGCAGAAGAAGATAAACTATTACGAGAACTAAAAGAGGTTCAAAAGTTGGGGTGGAGAGAAATATCAACTTTTTTCCATGAACGTACGCCAAATGCTTGTCAGTTTAGATGGAGAAGGATTATAAGTAATCTTGATGTCCGTTCAAAGGGAGCTAGTGCCGAGGCATCTGATAAGGAAAAGGAGCTGAATGTTTCTTCATTTTCTGAAACACAGACGGCTATTCAGGATGCACAAGAAAGCCAAAAACCACCACCTACTTCACAGCATCGTGATTCTCCTGATGACGATGATGTTGATGAGGCGAATACAAACAAAAAAGGCCATAATCAGTCAAACAAGATAGACTTTTTACTAAACTAAATAAACTTTAAAAGTATAATAAAACTTACTACAATTGGAAATAAGGCAAAGTAGACCGACAGTACATTCAAGTAAAGTAAAAAAAATTACTTTTTTCATTACTAATTCGTAAAATTGAATCTTCGTCAAACTAACCACCCCCGTAAACTTTAATGGTCATCGTCCAATACTGTGATGTACATCATCAAATGCACAGAGTCTCACACATACTCTTCATGTCGAAGCCATCGTTTGATTTTTTTCGACTATTCTCCTTTTTTTATAGTCGTATTGTTTATTCTTTTAGTTATGTCAAGTGCTTTGAACCCTTTTTGCAAATCTTATTCTCGCAATGGTTTGTTATGATTTTCAAAGTAAGGTACATATTATTTTGAAAATTGTAAACATATCACAAAAGGGTTCTCGTTTCTGTATTATAACAAACAGAACAAAGACAGAAAAAAATAGAACAATAAGAAAAATAAAATAAAATAAAATAAAATTTTTTTCTTTGGTCATTCATACACGCAAACACACCCCTCACAAGACAAAGGCGGAATTTAATTCTTCCTCTCTCCGAAGCTGGATGTCCCCTCCCGTTCCCCACCAATTACATAATCGTGTGAATTTGAATAGAAGCCAATTATGGTTTACTTGACTACCACGTCCTCCACTTCACAAATACACTCATTAATCTAATTGGAGACCGGGCCGCATGCAAATGTGCTTCGGTAAAGCACTAAAGACAAAAGTTATAAATAATATCACCAGAACTAAGGCCTATATACGACTAATTTCAATGGCACTGAATGTCAATTAACTCGACAAGCATATGTCGATCAAAGAAAGAAAATTAAGAAAAAATATGATTGCATCCTCTTTGTAACTCTTAGAAGTGAACCTAATGTTGAAATTCATTCATGTGTTCAGTTCCAGAACCCTTACACTATAGGCACGCTACGCATTATTTTTTAACATGTAGCAATAGAGAGCGGTTGATTACTCGCGAAATTTTTTGAATAAAGTTTTAGAGCAATGCTATATGTGGAATACGTCCTTGGAAGATAGAGGAAAAAAATTGGTTTAGTTTTTTGATCTCTACGGCACATGAGTTTTGTTCTGTGTGTTACAAAAAATGCATCAATTAAAATATAGCCTGTACAGTCTAATATTTGACGCTTAATATGCCGAATCCACTAGCTGCAATAGGAAAAAAAAGGCTCTGCTGGCTCATAATGGGCTCATTTTTATTAAAACTTGTCAATTGTCTATAACTCCACCGTCTAATTTGTTCGTAAAGATTTGAATGACAATGTACCAAAAGCTAGTTAAAAACAACAAAATGATACCTTTTGTGGTATAAATTTGTAACGCTTGTTTCAAAACTGAAATTCTCATTGAACTTCGGCATGAATACGATCTCTCCGTTCTAGTATAAGTGAATAAACTTGCTCTAATTCAATGTCCATAGTGGAGTGGAGAGCTATAAGAAATTTAAAGAATCAAGAATTACTACTAATCTTCTTCATTGAAGTGCATTTAACGCGTGAGTGACTTCATTCTTAGTGCACGTTACAATTGCTTCGGATGTTTGCTCAAAAAGAAATTCAATAAGTTCCCTTCTACAATCACTCAAAAATGGGCTCTTTAATTTCAGTATAATTCGTTTGCACAAAAGTACAAAGCAATAAAATCTTTTGTTTCACAATTTATTCAAACGAGAATTTTAATTTTTTTTTCCAGTCGTTTCAAGAAAGAATGCCTACATTATAAACGATGTAATTTTCTTCTTTCACAAAAACTGAGGTTTGAAACAATAGCCTCTCTGTTCTTTCCAGCCTATATGCATTCAATCGCCTTGTCGTTCTTAAAAAGCGCTCACAACTATTGTCGATTATTTGTTCCGATTTATTCTTGTTAACACAAGCAAGTTTGCGCCGGTCAGAAAGGAAGCTTTGTTTTGTGTCTTCTTCCTTAACAGAAGGGCAGACTGAAAGAGGAAATAAATTATTGGCAAGTGAAGAACACAATCACATTTCGTAATTTGTAGTTTGGAAGGTTGGAACGTGAAACGTAGTCAGAATGAAGTTGTTAAACAAGTTCAATTGAAACTACTATGAAACAATTTAATATTTTCTGCTTTAAAAAAGCTCTAAATTTTTCATACCTTGCATCTTCCCCTAAACTTAAATCATCGCCAAGGTGCTTTGTTCGTAACCGTTGATCGGTGTGAAGTGGCGCAATTATTTTTTTCTTTACTGCAACCCCTATAGGATCTCAATTGAGAAATGTCCCCATGATGTTCGTAAGAGACCCTTTTTCAGAAATGGTAATTTAGACCTTGCATGTAGGTGTATACACTGCAGATACGCAGGTATGAACGCAAAGCTCTTTTGAAGAATAGAAAATTGTCCACGATTAGAGGCACCCAATCTTCGAATACTTGGTACACAACGATAAGGCAAATTTTTACGTTCATTTTGATCTCATCGATCTTGTGAATAGAAGTTTCTCTACCTGACAACGAGCGGTGGTTGTCAAGTACTGTTGAGGCAAGAGCATCAATTTTGTGATATACTTTACTTTTTTGCAATGAAGAAAGTTTAACACTCATAAATGAGGCGGCTCATTGTAGAATACAAGAGCTGATATAAAAAGGGGTAAAGGGTTCTGCTTGGTTACAAATTCCCATATCTGTGTATTGTTAATCGTAGAAAACAACTACACCATTAGAAGCCTGCGTGACTAGCTGGCCCTACGAAATTTAACTGGGTACTCAGAGTTTAGAAGCAAGCTGATCTTTGCGAAAGCTAAAGAGCTTGAAACGCATAAATTATTTATGTTGTTCATAGCTTATATTCTCGCTGGCTAGCTTTCACGAATGTAACCACGTGAGCTGACGAATACAACTGTACATTGCCGTTTCCTAATTACTTGTGCTAGAGTATTTTTTCACTAATACAGGTAACACACATTCCAGAGGTCAAGTATCAAGAAAGTCGATTCGATCAACGACACAATTACGCGAAGAAGGGATCAGTTTTCGATTTAGTTTATAAAAGATTAAACATATTCATCAATTGCCGAGAAAACAGATAGCAATCTATATGCTGCGTACTGTCGGTAAATGAAGTACCGTAGGTCCTCGTATTAACGCCTCTCAAAAGCGTCTTGAAAACCGCTATCTGCACGATTAGTATCAGTTACTCCTTAATACGACAAACTGGTAGATAGCGAGTTAATTCTCTGTAACACTTCTCCAAGATTGTATATCTTCTTTAAAGTGCTCTTCTCACTTCGTTTTTGATTTTTTGAAATCTTTCGTCACTCTTTTTGGCATACAATAAACAGGATCAATTTCATCAAGTTCAAACTTAGCATAATCAATCAAACTCAAACCAGTTATCCCAAAGCAAGTATGGTATATATCAGTTTGATTATCAGGACGATCACTGATTCCGCCGTCAACAAGATCTTGACAGTTTAATATAAATCCCTCCAATTTTTCCAAATTCACCCAGTGTGCTTTCCCTAGAATAGATAACGTCGATAAAACCCACCAACTATAACACACATCAGGTAACTTTTCGGGACGACCATTAAACCCGCCTGAAGGTAAGACTTGACGCTCACTTAACCAACCGGAAATCTTTTCATCCAATCCACCCGCAAGAACATCTAATTTATCCATTATTGCAAGTGCTCCAACACATACAAATGCTTGAGCAGCATGCGACTCTGACCCAGGTACTAGACCAAATCCACCATCAAAGTTCAAACACTTCATGATGAAATCGACGGCAGGGTCAACTATATCCAACGTTAACTCATCTAGTAAGGACAATGCCGATACCGCTGTGTAAGTGAATCGTGTATCTACCTCGCCAAATTTATCACCTTGAAAACTGCCATTGGACAATTGCAATTCTTTTATAAATCTGACGAGTCGTTGTTTTCGATCATCACTCAATATAGACAAATCAGAATCATAAATTTTCAAAATTTGAAGTGCTGATAAAGTTGAAAGTATATGAGCATCATGTTTAGGAAATGAACCAAATGCACCAAATCTATCATCCCAACAACTCAATACATATTTGGTCACTTCCTCTTGTGATAGTGTCGTTTCATTGAGGCTCTTCATTGTTACTAATGCTGTCACACCCCAGTATAACCCGTTCATACGTAGATGTTCACTTAGCCAGTACTCATACGAACGATTGGATTCTTGTTCTATTATGAAATTTATGTGCTTCTCTTTGCATAAGGTTTGTTCAGAGACTGATGAGGTCATGGTGGTTGAGGTTGATTGCTTGATCTCCTATTTATACTTTTACGTGGTTTGGCACTTGGATACAATTTTATTTTTATGCTATACGCTACCAAAGACTATATACTCTAAAAATATAAATCTTTAAACTCAAACTTTTTCGAGCTTGGCCAATATTCCAAGTAATTCAACTTTCTACTTCCTTCATTGATAGCCAGGGTCAAGTTTACCACTCTGCATCCTTGGTACACCACCTCAAAATTATCAAAACTACAATCATTCAACACAATGGCATTTGGTAAAGGCTCAACTCTTAAGCAGTGCTCGAATTGAGTATTGACAACTTTCAAATCTTTTTTAAACGGTTGCAAAGTTCCTTGATCAAGTAATGTTTTTACCAATTTCCTCGCTTGTCTAGTCTTATTGGGTATTCTTTCATCCTTACTTTGAATTAATATATCAATTCTCTCCTTATCGTTTAGTTCCTCAACACCGTCATCGTGAATTTGGTCAAGCTCTAATGGAAACATCAAGTCGTTTCTCTTGAATTTACTCATTAGCTTGTCCTTAATAATGACCAACTCTTGTGATAGGTAACTTAACCGCGTGGGATTCCATGCTAGAATTAAGTTTCCCCTAGGTAACAAATTTTCCAATCTATTCACAAACACCTTGGGGATCGAAGCTTGGGGGAACGTATTCAAGCAGGACGATCCAAGAGAATATGTAGATTGCCATGGGTCGTTATCTCCCGGGATGAGTACAATCTTGCATCGTTGCACAATGTTAGGATACTCACTCAACATCTTCGCAAATTGATCGAAATTGCCCTTGTATAACTCAGAGTTAGACAAATTGGCATCTGATGTGGAATTTGTAGACGTTAAAGGACGCGAAGTGAACGATCCAGTAAAGATCAATGCCAAAGGAATGTAACTCTGTGTTTCTTCCGAATCCAATGCTTCGATAATTGTGTTTTCCAATCGATGAAAGAACTTTTGCATGGCTTGTAAAGTTTTATTTGAGTCAAGGTAAAGATCACTACCCATCATGACGATTTTGTGGTTTTGTAATGACTTTTCCAACTGCAACAATTTCTTTCGAAATGGTTTGGGGAACTTTACTGCTTTGTCGCCAGTGGGTACCATGTGTTTGTGAATACCCAAAAAATCTAAGTGTCCGTATACATCCAAACTCTTATCCCTTCTTTCTGCAGGAGGCTGGGCGAGGTTGCTGACGTAAAAGCAACCACCCATGTAATCTTGTTTTTGATTCAAATTGCCACCCGAAGCAGAGTAGATCCCTTCTGCCAAGACAAACATTCCAATACAATAGAAAGAGCCTTGATTTTTTACAGCCTGGTTCAAATTCAATTCAATATAGCCTGTGGTATCCTCTAAAATATACTCATCAGTTGAATTCTTTGACAAGAGCCCAAACAAGAGAAACTTTTGCCCGTCACGACCAAGCATATTTTTGATTAGTGTGATTTCATTGTTCTTGCCAATTCCATCAATAGTCAACGAGTTCAAATTAGATATGCTCGTCATTGAAGCTTTTTGAAAGTTTTCGTTTCTTGACAACCTATCCATGATGAGAAAGTAGTGATTGTTTTGCGATTCAACCTGAGATTTGGTATTGAGAGTCAACTTTGACAAAAACGGTAACCTCTCCTTTGTCAAGTAAACATCGAAATGCTTTCGGCTTTTGTCAAATAGACTGCGTGGCTGATTCAATGGGGATACAAATTGAAAGTAATCTTCCCATTGTAACTGCACATCCTCATCAACAATCTCATCCACAACAGTATTTGTTCTCCCAGCCTTTTGCATTTGCACAGTTTCATCTTTCTTTTGGATCTCCTTCAACACTGCTTTTAACCCATTACCATCAATGAAAATTCCCCTGTCTTCTAGCTTCCAAAACTTGGCTATCTCTTCCAAAAATTTTTGCGATTGTAGACTCTTCCAATCGAACCCAAACTTTAGGCTGATGGTATCTGTTAATATTGACAATGCTTCTGTATTCACATTCAATCCATGCTTTTTGGTCAAAGTTCTAAACACAAGTGGTCGGAGGTTGGACGGTTGTAGCTTAATAGGTAATGCTGTAGTAGTATTGGTTGTGCTTAGGTCTATCATTGGCAGTTTGATGAGGAGTACTAACAATTAATAGACGCGTCTGTCGCGAGATACAAATTATAATCCAATTTCGCTACCAATTACAATATATTAATACAATACATTACACACTAGAATATCTCCAGTTTAACCCGCAAATAGATGTCATTAATGTCAGCCTCACTGTCTTTGAACTCTCGCAATACCTTACAGTCATTTATAAGCTCCTTCACTGAACACAATTTGTAGCCCAATTCATTCAACCTCTTTAATGTCAAGTATTCTGATAAAACGCGCGATTGATTTGATGAATCGTCCCTCTCTAATTGTTGTATAATCTCTTCTGATTTGTTAGCTGAATCAGTTAGAAACTTATGGGCTACGTCATAGTACCTTTCGCAATCATCTAGCTCTCCGAATTGGAATGTCTTAATCATTTTTTCCAAAGTTTTCAAGTTTTCCTCGATATTGGTATCAGTTTTAAGGAATTGTCGTGGTCGCTGTAAAGTGTCCTCGACCATTTTTTGCAACGCTTCAATCTTTTGCTCAATACGAGAAGATTTGATAAAATACTTGTTCACTTCCTCAGCTGGAAGTTTGGCCGCACGAAATCTATCCCTCAATGACATTTCTACCTGCATCTCGTGATTTTTCTGAACCTGCAATTCAAGCTCCCGTCCAACTTGCTTAAGTTCAAATCCAGTATTGAAGAGTTTCTCATCCAATTCTCTAACCCTTTTCTGAAGTTTGGAATTTTCATTTTTTTGCTGGAGCACTTCTTCTTGATGTATTGACCTCAACTGGGCCAACTCTTTCTCATGTGATTTCCGTAGCCTTGAAGCTTCTGCTTCGTATATAGACTTGATATGAGCTATCTCTTCGGCGTATTTGCGTTCACTATCGGTTCGTAATTTATCAGCTTCGACACTTTTATTAAACAAGTCATTCTCAATCTCATCCAATTTTGCCGTGTAGGTATCATGAATCCTACTCAGCTCGGCCTTTAGCCTTTTATTTTCCAACTCCACATCCTCCAATAGCAACAACACCTTCTTATGCTCTTGCTCTAAGGATCGATAGTTCTCCAAAGCTAACAACCTCTCCTTCTCTCTTGCACGTGTGACCACCTCATCCACTTCATCTATATCATCGCGTCCAGTACTATCGCTGAAACTTACTTTCTTCATTCGCTGCCTCTCAAAGAAACTTGACGAGTCTTGGGGACCGTCATCGTCAACATGCTCGTTTGATGTGAAATAGTTGACTATTCTTGACAAAAATCCGCTGCTACGTGGAGCATCAGTACTTGGCTTTGACACCCTGTATTTGTCTCTAGAAGGGGGTGATGAAGTTGCAAATCTTTTACCAAGATCACCATTTGATTTTCTTTGTGCGAAGTTGAATGATCTAACAGGAGATCCCAGTATTTTGGGACTAAGTTCAGTTGCTTCCCTGGTGGAACTCAAACCATACTTGGCCTCTAAATTTCTCCTCAAACCGTCTAACTCATGGTTTTTCCCATAGCGTTTGGACTCACTTCTGTAATCATCTAAATCATTCCTCTTTAATTTCAACGCAAAAGTTGCGTCTGATTTGAGCCTGTCAGGGACGAAAGACTCTCTATCCTTAACTGTATCGGAATAGAGCTTATATTTTGACGAAACTGAAGGTTCGTATAGTGGTTTCTTACTGGCTAATTTGTCTCTCAATCCATTTGTTGTTGATGAAACATTGGTATATCGATCCGAAGTGTACTTTTCTCGATCAAGTGTTGATAATCGTGGGTATAGTGGGCTCCTATATGTCGGGCTCGTACGACTATCATTGACCCTTCTCGAGGACCTATACTTGTCTAATAAATCCGACATACTGAGGAGATCATCTAACGTTTTTAAGAAGGAAGTTTATGAGCGCTATTTGTTTTTATTTTGGTTTTGTTCCATTCGCGTGTAATGTGCGTCTACTATATGTCATAACACTGCATTTACGACATCTACAAACTTCAATAATCTCTATCACTGTTTATTCCTATGAAATCAATCTTAAATAAAACAACACTTTCTAATTCCTTAATGTCATCGAACTAGCAGAAGATTCCAAGTCTTCCTTCCTTTTAGGAGCTGGCCTTTCATCAAGAGCGCACAATCCATGGTCCTTGACGAAAAACGTGGTAATAACACATATAGCCATGAGTGGAATCAACAAGTAGAAATAGTTTCTCAAGGCTTTGGTATAAATGTCCCTAATTTCTTTGGTTTCAGCAGCTGACAAAGTATCCACATTCACCTTGTTATATATATGTCCTTTGACATAATCAATTGTCAGTTGGGTCAAGGTTGTTGATGAATCAAGGTTGTTTAAAGAGCCAAGGACAGAATTGCTCACAATGGTGGAACCAACAGCAATACCAACACACCCACCTAAAGATCTCAACACGTTTCTAGTGGAGATAGCAACTGCCCTTTCTGCTTTTTTACAATTAGCTTGTGCTGCCACCATTGAAGGTTGGAATGAAAATCCCACACCAGTTCCCATGATCAACAAAATCAACACATTGATTCCATCTGGTAAACTAGCATTCCAAAGAACCAAAAGACAACAAGCCAAACACCAAAGAATGTAACCGACTACGACAACATAAAAGTAGTGACCAGTGAATGTTATTAGTTGACCAGCAACTACCGAAAATGCAGCTTGACACAACACCAAGGGCAATACAAACACCGAAGTTTGAATTTCGTCCTTGCCTTTGACAATTTGGAAGTAATATGGTAGGTAGTAGGTGAAACTGTAGTATGTGGCACCAAAGCAGAAAGTTGCCAAGTAAATCAAACACAATGACAAGTTCTTGAATAATCTCAATGGGATCATGGGAAGCTTAGCTACTTTACATTCAATCCCTAAAAACAAAATCATAAACACACCACCGATAGTGAACATGACAATAACAAGGGTACTATTCCAAGCATAAGTGACACCACCACCATTTAAAGGCACCAAAATCAAAGTCAATCCAATAGTTGCACTGAGGATACCAAAATAGTCAATACTTTTAAACTTTTCCTTCCTTGAAATAACATCGTTGAATTTCTTGTTATTCTTTAATGAAAAGAACAACACTATATTAACACTGAAGGCAAGTGGGGCAAGAAAATAGTAGTAGCTTCTCCAACTTGACTGCTTAATGAACCCAGCCATGATGAATGGACCAACAGCATTACCTATCCCCACACTGGATCCCAAAATACCTTGATACTTTCCTCTGTCCTTTAATGAAACAATGTCACTTAAGATCACCATGCACAAACTTGATACTCCTCCATTTCCAATCCCAGCTAAAGCCCTGAAGACAAAAAATTCAACACCATTACGAGCAACTGAACAAGCAATGTCCCCAATGCACAAAATCATGAGACATGTCATGATAACATTCTTCCTACCAAAAATATCCGACAACCTACCAAATAAAACTTGACAAACTGTGTTTGCCAATAAAGAAGCAGAACCTGCCCAGTTGATCAGCTGTTGGGCATTCAAATCTTTACCAATTTCTGAAAGACCAACGGTAATACCAGTTTGATCAGCAAAACTCACAAAGTTAGCCAAAGACAATGTTAGTAGAATGGTGATAATTTGTGATGTTGGCAATTGGTTGAAATGAGCGTCCCCTAATTTATCAGCTAGTTCTTTTGCTTCCACAGGTTGATTACCAATTACAGTATGTATGCTTTCCGAAGGGGTCGTTGGTACTGTTTTTTCAGAATAGTTTATCCCATTGCCGTCTTCAAACTTAATGTGTTTGCCCTGTGAATAAGATGTTTCTGTTGATGAGGTGCTATTATTTCTGTCTTGACTCATTTTAGTTTCCTTTCTTGTTTAGATTTGCTTTTGTTAAAGGAACTCCATAACATTCAACCCCATGGGCAAATTTTGCCGTTCTTATAATATAAAATATCAAGGATCAATCACTTCTGAAGAAAGATTGTCAAAGGGAAAATATCGGGACTCTACAAGGGTGAGAACAATAGACTTTCAAATTTTCAAAAGGGGGTGCGTCAATTTGTTGACAATAGAACGCTGCTCTACAGCTCTAGACACTTGTAATCAAATGTAATCAAGGATAATTAGTTAATTAGTTCTATTGTTCGTAGAGGACACCAGTGTGGTTGGATTAAAATTGTTATTGTCTAAGTTTTTCTTTTCCTTTTATTTATTTTGCAATCATAGCCACAGTAGGAACACAAAACCGAATTTGAGAACCAATGCGCTATGTTTCCAAATGTTTCGGAAGGGAGGAAAATATTTTTGCCTCTATTTTCATGATGAACTTGTGGATTTTCAGTTGCATCAGCGCTAGTATTACTCAGAGTTTAAGGTCCATTAAGAAGAAAGCTTGTTTCATCAAAGAAACCTAGATTTCAGCTTTCATCTGATAAGAAAAAGTAGATATCCTTTTTCAGGTATAAGAAAATTTTTTATAGATTATGCATAACGTTCCATGCAATAACGACTGTTTTGACAAATACCCTTTTACGTTTTACTGCTAACTACAGGTTTAGCTTTTGCTGTCAACAGCAACTTTGTGTACCTCCTATTTAGGTTCCGAAATGTGGTTTATACAATTCTTTTGATAGCAACGAGTTTGCACGTTTTTTGAAGTCTATTTTGAGAGCTTTTGTTTGTGGTTTACAACTTACCGCCACATTATTGGGTCAACCACAGCCATACTATAGAGGATACACAAAAAGAAGTTTAGTTGTTGCTATTCTATAACCACACAATATGATTAAAACAATAAAAAAGCCAAATTACACAATTGTGCGAAATTGTGATGGCTTAACTTTTGGAATTTCAGATTTGATCAGGATCTTTCAAGGGGAAAAATATCTAAGCCAAGTTACTAAGATCCACGGCTTTGATCGATCAAGTCAGCGATCTGTGTATCCACAGCTAAGTAATGAGAACTTATCTTGAAACAAGGGAATAAGGCGCAGCTAATTAGATTATGCTAAAAAGTCTTGTTAAATGCGTGAAGGCAAGTTTAATTTTTAGATTGATTTGATAAGAATACGAAACCCCCCATGTGGCCCAAATTAAAAAGTTTTAGTCCGAAATTTATGAAATCAAGTGAAATTTCAAGGTAAAAAGAAAATCAAACGTTTCAGGTTAAGAGAATAATAGGACTTGTCTACTTTCATGTGACGTTCTTTGTTCTTTTTTGACAGGTCTGTGATAAAACCTTGTTGGTATTGTTATTTCTTCGTGTGGTTGTGACCTTCTCCCTTAATTAGTTAATAACTACACCACCACTTGTATATTTTGAAATTTCTATTGGAAGATTTCAAAAGCCGAGATCTGGCTAAGCAGATTGATTGCTTACAGGAGTTTTGGAGTTAAGAAATGTTTCTTCTTGTTCTTTATTGTTCTAATTCCTATTGTATTCACTCAGCTGATATTTAATCCAATCGATGAGTTGCATATAAAAACGGTTCGGAAAAATTAGGATACATCAAAAATACTGCATGCGCTATTGGAATTACACAAAATTGATATTTGTGAAGTTATCTAAATTGCAATCAAAATTCTTATTTCTTGAACGATTGTCCAAGGCGTAGAGAATTGGTTAAAAAACAAAGTATCCAAGCAATAGAAGGATGCCGTTTATCTACCACTTTGATCAAGTTAGGTTAAAAAAATTGTGAGATTGCATAGCTCTTCTCAACTTGGAGTTGGGGGGGGGGGGGGGCTAAAATAATTAAACTTACGTAAAAACCGTTATGCGCAAAGTATTAAAATTTGTTTCAAAGAGTTGAGTACGTCTAGAAGCGTTTCGATTTTTCCATTACTTGACTAGGGAATAGTCGGTATTATTCTTATTATCAAATGAAACTATCTATTGTCCTCTTCAAACCAAAAGCTCTATTCGCTCTCTAAAACAATAATGACATACCTCCTCTTTATAGGAAATTTGCTCAAGCACACATGAGCGCAATTACACAAACCGGATAAACTAAATTCCACTTTTCCGTTGTAAGGGATTGAAGTTTTTTCCATTGTTTTTCTTTTTTTAAGTCCTTTTTATTCTTGGCCACTGAAGAGCAGAATTGATAACGTATAGAATTGCAGAATGATGGTTACGAACTATAGTGATAAATACAATTTCACCAAAGATAACGGTTTAATTGCTTTTTGTTTTCGTAATTACGAATGCGTGAGAGTCTAGGGGTTTCAGGGTTGGTACGCAAGCTGAAATTACACATCTTACACTAAATATTTCCTTGAAACTCAAAGGAGCCTCTATAGATTCCATTCTGTTGAACCGGAGCAGTGTTTAATACTCTATACTAGAACCACGTGGCAGGATGTAAAAGATTAACAATCAAAATATATTGTACAAAACAATATTGGCATACATCATTGTCTAAGAAAAAGCACAGAAACAGAGTTAAACAAGATGTGGCTTTATTTTCGGAAAACACATAGTAAGCTGCGCATTCCATTAACTAATTCTAGATATCATATGCAGATCACCTCCATAACTGGAGGCTTTTCGGCGTTTGCTTTCAGTGAGGAACCTATACTCTGCTTCCCTGAACGTACACAGTAATTTTCCTCAGCTATCACTTTTGCCCTTTTGTCCCGTTAAGATTTACACCCCCTTTTCTTGTCTTCGATTACAGCTCATTAAAGGTAATTAAAATATGATGATTTGCTAATTTAAAACAATAAGGATCTACGTGTCTTTAAAGGTCAAAGGTATATCTTCTTTTCTATAAGAGAAATCCCTCATAATGTCTTACTATTGTCATCTTTAATTCCATACACCGGAGTTGTTGTTGTTGATTAGATTTGAAAGGAGAACATTTGAATTTTTCGATGTTCCTGCTCTTCCCTTCGTTTTGTTTTCACTGCGGGTAATATGTAGGAACAATGCCCCTTGCGTCATAGTCTCATAGCCACACTCTCATAGCCACACTCTTCTTTTCACAGAATAACGTATTACGTGCAAGAAAAAAAGGGGAACAAATTAACGTGTAATATTTGACAAAATATTATGAAGTTGCTGTTATCTCATATTTCTTGGAATTACTACACTCTGTGTATTTGGGATTGTGTGCAAACGGAGGTTGATAAGTTCCTGTATATAATCTAGACTGCATAATCTTATGCGCCTTTTCTAAATGGTAGATGAAACATGCCTTATCTCTGAAATGTGTACCAAGGTGAAACTTAGATTGTGAATTAGAGTAATATATGCGACTCGGACAATATCATACAGGGCTTGCTAATCTTATTTGGCCCAATATTCACTCGAGCAATTACACATCTAAAAACTAGCATTTCCTATCAATATCAATAGGCACTTGGTTGCATCACTTCAGCATCCGATATCGATTTCTCCACATAACTCCACTTTCCTACTACTTGATGACAAATAGATCTTGTAGGTACCTGTTTGAATTATCCATTGTTGGGACTCTGGATCCCATATACTCAAATCACGATGCATTATGTTGAAAAATATCTTGCAATTCTTACCAGGTTCTAAGAACACTTTTTCGAATCCACGCAATATCTTTGGTGGCGATGACACAATGGTACTTGGGAACTCAATATACAATTGTGAAACGTATCCTCCTTTTATTGTACCTGTATTCTTAACCTCTGCACTCACTTCATAAAGGATCTCCCAAAGTGCAGGGTTGCCACCCAAACCACCAGCACTTAGTGGTGGTGACGCATGTTGATCAGGATCAAAACCTTTTGGATACTCAAAGGTATCATCATCATCAACTGACCTAATATTTTCATTGTACAAGTAAGGGTAAATGTACCCTGGCGATGGCTCAAATTCATCGTGGGGGAAAAGAGCATCCTCTGCGTCGCAAACATCATCTTCCACCATCTTTTGTACTGGTAAGTATTCCTGAGGGTAAGGCAAAAACTCCGAAGGAGAACTAATTTCTGTAATTTTCAAATTGGTAACCTTAAAGTTTGTATATGATAATCCAAACCCAAACTCATAACGTGGCTTAATATTGTGTTTATCAAAGAAACGATAATCAGGGTATATATCACGATCAAAATTATCTTGTGGCTCCCAGTTTTCTCCAAAATCATCAATCACAGATACATAATGCTGCTTCTTCTTAGCAATGGTGAAAGGTAGTTTCCCACTGGGATTAGTGTCACCGAACAAGACATCAGCAATTGCCTGTCCAACGTATTGACCCAATGGTGCTGCAAATACCACAGCCACAACATTTTCATTTTCAACCCATTTCTCCATATTAACGGGTCCGCTAGATGTAACAACCACCACCGTCTTGTGGCATCTGTCAGCAATCTTGTTAATCAACTCATCACCATTATGCCATAATGAGAGATTCTTTCGATCGCCATAATTATCATCAACATGGATGTATCCTTCACCGGAAAAAGCATTGACAAATACAATTGACATATCGGCATAATCAGCTAAATCACTGGCATTCTCCAAATCCCAGTTATTGGAAGTATAGTCTATGACGATACCCCTATCCCTTGCCTTTTTTGAAATAGCTTCATATGGGGTAATGACATAAGGGTTATTAACAGCCGCAGACCCCCATCCACTGGTGAGAACACCATTGACACATCTCTGGTCTTTACAATTGAACCCTTCGGGATCAGATCCAGCACCTTGACCCGCAACCAATAGTCTTCTGACACCATCGCTCTTATCAATGGGCAAATGACGATATGTATTTTTCAACAATACAACCGATTCCTTAGCCACAGTCAAAGCAGTGTTTTCACTAAAATCCGATCTTGCATCAATGTGCCAATTCTTTTGACATATTGGACCGGAATGTTGATATGGGTACAATTGTCCATAGGTATGACGAGTCCAAGAGCTAAAATTTGGCACATCCTCATCAGTAGGTAACTTTACTTGATCAATTGCAAAAAAGGGGGTTAATATGCGGATTACCATATCGTTCAATCTCTCCTGGCTTATTGTACCATTATACACCGCTCTTGTTAATAATGGTCCCCAAAATGACTTGCCAGTTAGCCAGTCATCAAAAACCTCTCCCGGCATCGTCATATCTAGCCCGGCCAATGCCGAACCAACACCACTATGTTGAGCTCCCCAATCACTAACTACAAAGCCTTGGAATGCCAATTCCGACTTCAACAAAAAATTCAACAAGTAGCTATTTTCACATGCATAAGTGTTGTTGACCTTATTGTATGCACACATGACACTTCCAACGCCGGCCTTTATGACATTTGCAAATGGCCACAAGTAGATTTCATGCATGGCACTATCCCCAATATTTGAGCTGATAGAGCATTGTAGCTTATCCCAACCATTCTCTTCCCATTCACCAACTTGACGAAAATGTTCCTGTTCGTTACCTATCAAATGACGTGCAGTTGCCACCACGCCTTCATCTTGCATTCCTTCAACTGTCGATGCACCCATTACTCCTTGTAAATATGGATCTGCTCCAAAACTCTCCCAATTTCGTCCTCCTTGTGCTTTTAATCCCATGGGTCCAATAACGGGACCCAAAGCAATATGGACACCCTTCTTTCTATGTTCACGACCAATTGCTTTTCCTCGTAGGTACGATAATCCTTTGTTAAATGTGCAAGCAGTTGCTAATCCAGAAGGAAAATGGGTCACAAAATCTGTAAATCTAACCCCATTGGGACCATCCTGTAAGCACAAATTGGGAATACCTAATCTTGGTACGGAACCCGTGTTGCCTACACATGGGCCAGAGCCCCAGCCAGTGCCTGTTGTAAGATTGACCTTCTCTGTGATGGACAATTTTTCCACAACCTTCTTTGCCTTTTCGAATGCACTCTGCCAGCAATTGTCCACTCTTCCACAAAGTGCTGTAGTTATTATGTTAGTAGATAATCTGTGGCACTCAATGACAATTCACATACGGCTTGGATAAAACACTTGTGAGCAGTAGTCCTGTGAATCTTCAATCACAAAGATTGGCTGCTCAGCATGTCTTGATCTCTTGTGCAAATGTGATATATATGAGTCTGAAACATTGGAAAACTCAGATTTGAGCGTAAATGAGACCTCTTCTGATGTTAACACCACAGTGCCTAATGAGATAAAGTTTATTAGATTAATTATCCTCATGGAAAAGTATTGGATGACGTGTATTCCTTGAATCTATAAATTTGGTTGCCAAAATTTATTTAGTGGAAGCAAAAAATATTTATAAATGGATTTAAAAATAGGTAACAATTGTAAAACGAATAATGCAATTAGAAAGGAGTCAGTTGAAAAGCAACAATGCGACCCCTGTAACTTCGACGGTTACAACACTTAGGTGCTCATCCGAGCGGTGACCTGCACCGGTGTGACGATACTTGGTGCAGGATTATGATTTTCAATATCCACCAACGTATTCGATCTCTTCATTGATTGAGTTGACGGTATAGAAGAGCTAGAAGAGTTCAAATGCGTCATTTTCATCAGGTTTGGAGAGTCAATCTTGTTCATTACGTTTGAGTTTGTATGCAATGGGGAGCTCGGTTGTGAAAGTAGTGATATCGAAGTTGACAAAATAGTATGAGACAAATCGTATCTTTTAACCTTTGCTGGACCAGAGCCAACTGGTTGCTGTGGGCTGCGCTGCTTGTGGGAAGTATCTAAATGAAGGTTTCGAATTGTATGAACAATCTCATCCTCTTTTGACACAGGGCTAGTCGGAGCTGCATTGCCAGATACTTTTTCAACATTTGTAGCCGTAGTGTCTGTCTCAGTTGTCTCAGTTGTGGCGACGGTCTTGGCCGATAACATGGATTCTGGTAATTGGGTAGAGTTTTGGCGTTGGTGTTGATAGATAGAGCTATGGAGTCTCATGAATTGTGCCAAATTTTTTGCCGCATTTTCTTGGTCCAACAACATTGCCTTTTCAAAATATCCGGGCCTTGAATCATCAATCTTGACTGCATTCTTGTATTTTACACCATTGAAGAGGTTGAATAGGTCAACCCTATGGTTTTTGGGCAAAGGGTTGTGTGATAGATATACATTGTCTAACTTGGTGGAATCAACCAATTGAACCAAAGATTTCAAAGCTTTCACCTCTGCAAGTTTGTTTCTTCTTAAGTCAATTTTCTCCAACGAGACCAAATTATCCAATCCATCCAATGTGGCCAATTTATTGTTGTTAAGATTTAATGTGAGTAAATGTGCAAGATTGGACGGTAGGTTTTTCAAGTTGGTGATAAAGTTATCTGCAAGGTTCAAGTACTTGATATTGTCTAGTTCGTCCAACCCATCGGGCAATTCTTCCAAAAGATTATTTGACAAATTCAATTTAACTAGATTAACCAACGGTTTCAATGTTTGCCGGGGTATATATGCAATAGAAGTTTCCAGAATTGTCAACTGTTTCAAAACCAGCCATTTTCGCTCGTTAAAACTCCCCGAACAACCATATTCTGCACCACCAATAGAGCCAGCTCCATTGGATGCATTTGTTTGCCCGCGTTCTCTTTTGTACTTGAACACCGTATTTAGCTCGTCAATGGATGTCCTCAAGTCAAATGGTGGATCGAGTTGAATCGATTTTTGTTTTGTGGTATTGAAACTTGATCTCCCATTCGCATCATCTTGGACTAAGTGAAACAACACTTCTGCCATATCAGTGATCTTGCTTTTCCTGATAATCAAGATTCTCAATTGGTCACTCAAAAAATTCCAGCCAAATATTTCATTGGGCTCATATTCAATCATTTCCAAAACCTGCAAGTTTTTAAACATCTTGATGGGAACGGACGTATCACATGGGTATTCTTCGTACGAGCTAATGCTGTTGATTTTGGTTTTTGGTGTGAGTATTAAACATGGTATTTTGGTGAAGGAAGAGTACAAATACTTGATATCCTTTTTGATAACCTTTGGATCATTACTTAACGAAAATGATCTCCAATATACTGAAGCACTTGACACTATGGACTTCATAGAATTCATAGAAGTGATTGATCTTGCATCACTATCAAAATGCCGCGATGATCTTGCATTGTTCGCCATAAATGAAACGAATGTAGGCTCATGATTTGGATTATCCAATTTGACATTCAAAGGACCAACATCAACACCCAAGGTAGATTGATCTATGCGTTCGGTCAAATAGTACAAATGGTGTATAGTGAATGTCAATCTGATAGGCTTGACTTTGTTAACGGTTGCTTTGTTCTTGCTAAAGCATAATAATCCATTGGCCAAAGCTTCTTCATTTCTCTTGATGTAACTCGCTAGCCGCTGGATGTAAACGTCTCCTTCAATGGAGTTTGCATAGCCAAAACTACCCATATTTTGAAATTAGAGTGTTAATTCGTGCTCAAGCTAATCGACAATGGTTGCTAGTGACTTAGGCTTCGTTGTAGGGGGTTTTCAGTTGTAGTTGTGGCTCTCGATGGTGATGATGAATTCTTTGTTTTTTTTTCTGTTTAAATTAATTGCAATTAATTAAAATTAGATTGCGTAACTTTAGTTTTTTTTACTTTTTTTTTTTCATGCACAATCGAGAAAGTTTATCGAATTTCCTATTTTGGCAATTGGATTGATAGTAGATTAGCCTTGAGATAGCACTGGACTTATAGGGACACTGGTAGGACATAAGTAGTTTGAAATCGGCCAGTCTACAGTATAAAAGTAGAGCTCGAAATAAATAATATATCGTTGTGGCTGCTCTACACAGTCCAAACTAATCTACACAACAAAAACCAAAATCGAAACTGCAAACTATCAGTTGAAACTTCTCACAGAGCTCCCTTGGTCATCATAATGTGACAACTGACTACTTCTGTCATAATTTCCAGTTCTAATACTAGTTGCATACATGCTATTCGCTGCTGTGGGTTGCACACTCAATCGCTCCATAATTGATGCCGGTGGGATTGCATTAGTACTGCAATTGGTATCGATACTTCTCCTCCGCCTTCTTCTTGAGGAGCTAGCAAGTGTGACTATGGACTCGTTGTCACCTTCTTGGATTGGGGTCTGACTGGCACCTGCAGAAGTAGCTGTATTTATAGTTACTGAAGTAGCAGTCGTGCTTGGTCCAGTGTCAGTACCGTCTTCTTCAGTGGTGTCGAGATTAGTTTGCTGATGATGAGGGGTGACCGTGTAATTGTTAGCCGACGTAAGAACACTAGGTGCGATTGAAGTCTCCGCCGTTGAGGCAATCAAAGACAGATGGTCATTATTGACATCTGCGCTCAAAATGGATGGGTTTTTAGTTGACTGTCTTGAAATTATTGACTTCAAAGGAATGGTACTGATATTGTCTTCACTGTTGTTTGTATTCTGATCACTATCGTGATAACTTACATCACGGTTTTGGTAATCGTAACTGTCTTGAAACGAGCTGCGATGAATGTGATCACTTTCATCAAAGCGAAGCGTGGTGTTGAAATTATCCCCTTCATCACCACTATGCGTTAAACTGCTCTCGGGTTCATTTCTAATCAGAGGCTCCGAATTGCGCCTGGCCCTGTTTGTGGACGAGTTTTTTCTTGCGAAACCACGTACATTTCCCGAATTACCTCCTGGGGGTCGGCTGTGTCTTCGAGATTGTTGGTGGTGCTGTTGGGAAAACTGCGAATGTGTGTCATTTTGATCGTGCGTGTGGACAGTGGTTCTATTCTGGCCTTGCATTAACCGCCTGACCCACCCAAATCTATTTCGTGATGTATTTGAATGACGCCTGTCGTTTTGAAATGAGTTTTCTTGAAACGGAGTTAGTAAAGATCCCACGGTCATTTGATGCTTAATAAACATACCTTCTGGTGTAGTCATTGTATTGTTTATATTTTCGATACTGGCTGTTTCGAGTTCACAAGTCTATATGATTGAATGTGTGCTTTCTAAGTGAACCTAGGCTATGTGTTATACTCTCTTAATAGTACTAAATATATCGAAATTGAATGATGTTTTTATACGATTTAAATTCTTAACTAAAAGTTTCCAAATTTCTGTAATATAAAAATATTTAAAATAGATTCTAAAGGCGTGTACTTTTGCTAGAAACAGAAGGACTTTATCTTTTTTAAGGGGTAACCTATTCTTCATTTAATCTGCGCATTGGAAATCGGCCAGATCGGTGAGGTGTAAGTTTTATCCACTGTGAATCAGCTTAGAACAGCTGCTAACACATACATGGTCACAGCTGTTGGCTCTCTATATCTGAAATACTACAGCCATTGCATCGATAATACCCAACAAGATGCTATGCATTACAGGCGTAATTCCGACAATAGCAGTCTGCATTCCGTTCTATCTGTAAACAGAATCTTCGACCAATTTTTTTATTTCATTCAAAGTCGTAAGCTAAATTACGTGTGTAGTAAATTGTAGAATATGGTGAATTCCGACTTCTTTGAACCTACATTTTAAATAGCCAGAAAAGACCGCTTGAATCTCCCTTTTCAGAGCTACAATTAATTAAAACCAATTGTATCTATTTCTCATTGTAAACACTATATCTCAGAGTGCCAATAGTAATCCCCCAACTAGACCGACTAAAATCCCTCCTCCAAGTTTGACTCCCAAATTGCTGCTTTTGTTAGAGTCACTTTCATTTGCGCTCCCACTTTCGTTCGAATCGTCCGTGGTCACACTAGGCACTTCGCTGTCAGCAATTCTCGAATTATACCATGGCAATCGGGTCACAACATTTTCCACATCTGACATCAACTCTGAATTCTCGACAATTGTGGTGTAGGAGTCATCGGTATATGTGGAAAGCCTTCTAAGTGAAAGTAAATCAAGTGGGAGGGCAATATCCAGCTGTGTCTTGAACCAGTCTGCATATTCACTAGGGTAAGAGCGGATATCAGAAGCCACTCTTGTTAATAAAGCCTCTTGCTGGTCAGTATTGAATGTCACTGATTGTGCAAGTGAAGTCACGAGTAAACAATATAAAGTGTAGATAAGCTGTGTGATTTTCATTGTGGGTGGTTTTGAGATCAATAGGATATAAAGTTCTTAAATTCTTCTCCTTTTATATAAAATGTCAAATGAGTTAGCGGGTTGTGAAGTCGGTATATTCCGTTTAGTTACCAAAGAGTCACTATTAAATGAAGCACAGCCAGTTATTACATTTTTTTCTTGATTTAGAGGCGCATACAATTCTGCAATAAAGTAAAATCTATTTTTAGGTGCAAACTGAGGGTGATGTTAGCCTTACCATACAAGATCTTTATTGAGTAAGCCTCGAAAATGATGTTTATTCTTGACAAATTTATATTAATCCTATGTTGAGAATATTCTGGAGTTAAGGGTCTTCTGAAGCAAGATCACAAGAGTAAGGAAAATTGTTGCCCTTGTTAGGCTGCAACTTTTCAAATCGAAGGTCTACATCGCAACAGTGTTAAACAAAATCAATCGTTGACATTTCTAAATATTAAAATTACTCTAAATATAAAAAGAATTATACATCATGCATCATTAACTGGGTCGGATAAGTCTGTAATATTGCTTCTAGAGCGAAAGACAAACTCCTCTTTTCCCATACTGTAACTCGCCAAAATCGACAGTATTGAATATACAGTTAATTCAGCTATTCAATACAGGTCTAATATTTACGCATCACCCTGTACGTACTTCCCACGAGTTACAAACCCACTTGCTAGTCCTTACTTGTTTTGGGAGGCTGCTGGAGATCCGACTCTCATCTTCGTTTGAGGGTTAATAATCTCTAAAGCCTTTTTAATCCTTGGGGTCGACACACGTGGAGAGTTGGTGCCGGCACCGGAAGAACTGCTCTGCTGATGAATGTTATGTTGTGGTAGTTCTTGACTTGGTGAAAAGGATGTTGATGTGTAAGGGTTAAACTTTTTAACATTAGGACTGTGAACACCGTGGTCAACAATCTCTGGGCAAAACTCCAAATCATCTTCAATATCAAAGGATTTTGACAAATAATATCTTAATCTGGGGTTGTGGAATGAATATGTTGATGATGTGTTAGAAACATTAGAACCAAAAAGTGAAGATGAGCCAGTGCTGGACAATGAGCTCGACAAACTATTGCTAGCCGAGCCGGGTGGTGTGAGGTATGCCAAGTTGTTCAAAGGTGAAGTATTATTAGCTGAGGAAGTATTTGTTGAAGCTGTGTTGTTACTACCCATTCCAATACTGTTTGGTTGGGCACTTCCCATGCTTGGTGAATGTTGGTAATACTTATTATACGTATATTGACTTGCCATAACGTGGGTTTCGTAGTTGTATAATGTTCTCTAATTTCTAATTTTATATGTGCATTAATGGATTATATGGGACGTCAACTTTGTTCTCGTTCAGTCAAGTCTCGTTTTGTTTAGTTCGCTTGTTGAATTATTCTGTTTTCAGAATGCAAATGAGATCGAGGTGAGTTTTCAATATAAAGATGTTAATTTGAGAAGGATGTATCTTTCAATCAAAATGGTTTGAGGAAAATGACGTTCAACAAAATCGCAAGTTTTGTGAATTTCTTTTTTTTTTATATTTCTTTTTTCTTTGTGCTGTTGAGAGAAATTGTTTATCAGTGCACGACCGCATTTTTCACCAACACAACACAAAAATGCTTTGTTTGTTTACCTTTACCCCAGTTGGAGAACATTACTGAAAGCGGGCAAAGGCTCAAACACCTCGTAAGGTTGGATCAACCAATCTATAGAAAGCGAAATTAGTAAACTTCGATGTCAATGAAAGCTTTCCATGCAAGTTAGTTGCGTGAAAATTGGATGCAAGAAAACCAGCATCTGATGTGGTCATTAATTTGCCACATACGCACGACCACGTTTGAAAAAGTTTTTCCGTGTTGCAACATTACATCAACAGGGAAGGGAAGCAAAATGGAAATTGTGAACTTAACTGCCCCACATGGGACCTTAACAACTTCATGACTTTGATGTGGCCAAACGTATAACTGGAATTTATCACAATTGGTATTCGTTTCTATGATTCTTGGGGTGTATAGAATAAAAGGGGTTAGTACATTTCATTGTATGCGCTACCTAACACGTTTATGAAACGCTTCTGTTTTTGCATGAACTTCTTTTGTCTTTTAACCTTACAAAGATTGATTGGTTTCTATTCACATAATTTGCTGTGTTTATGAACGCAGGAGTGTAGGATGCGTTGATGTTGCAGTAAACCGATCTAGAAAGATTTTGCCGTTATTTTCGGGCAAATACTTGGTAAAATGTTGTAGTCTCAAACACTGCTGTTCAAGAACATATCACGAATTACATTTAACGTAGTATTCTTCCAACCGTTAAGCATTTCGTTGTATCATATCTGTTTAGAATGTAATCAGCTAGTTTATGCTTCATGTAGGTATGTTGCGCAGCCCGTGTTCATACCACAATCGTTTGCTTCATCCTTCGGATGATGGTTTCTATTACAATTGGAGCTGTTCCAGATATATGAGGCCAAGGTAAACACTCCCTTGAGGCAAAGCTTTCGTTATCTTCTTATACGACAATACGCAGTTTGTAACACACATTCAACGCTACCACTCAAAATCTATTGTCTAAACCTAGTTAGGAAATTCATGATGAAACAGAATAATATCCATCTGTTGAATGTCGACTTATGCAACTTGCCACAATGAGGGGTCATGGCAGAAAGACAGTGAAATACAGAACTGATGGAGTATCAACATTCCTTGGTATATACCATAGGATCATATGGGCTTCTTTTCTACTACAGAGCTTGCATCAACATTTAAAAAGCCCTTGTATGCACTGCATAGGTCATACAAATATGTTAAGTTGGAAAATGGTTTAAGAACGCTACTCATATCCGACCCCGAATGCAGAGCAACTGCCGCTGCTGTATGTGTTGGTGCAGGTTCGCATAGTGACCTCGATGAACTACCTGGATTAGCTCACTTTTGTGAGCATATGCTTTTCATGGGAACGAACGAATTTCCCAACCCTCTGGACTTTTGGACGAAGTTGACTTCCATGGGGGGCAATACAAATGCGTATACAATGGGCGACTACACATGCGTTCACTTTGAAGTCTCAATGTTCGATACATTAGTTGGTGAAGAGTTGGGATTAAATTATTTGATGAAGAACTTTAGCTCCTTCTTTAGAAAGCCAATGTTTGTAGAGACTTATATGAATATGGAAGTTAAAAGTATTGATGACGAACATCAGGGTAATATTGTTAATGATGAAAAAATTTTATATCATGGATTAAGACTACTCAGTAGCGAGGAGCACCCATTTCATAGATTCGGTACTGGTACTAAAGCTACGCTAAGCTCGAAATCTACTCGGGAATACATGATTGAGTACTATGAGAACAATTTTGTATCGGAAAACATGGTTTTGGTTCTAATATGCCCGCTATCTTCGAACCAGTTGCAGAAGTTGGCGGTGACCAATTTTGCGAGCATACCCAAGTCGGAGGGGTTGTCACAGAAGTCTTCAAGTAAGAAGAGACGAAGCAAGACAGGGTCAAGACGATTTATTACTACATCCATTCCAAGCCTGATCTCGCGAGATGTGACATCAAAGATTTTTCCAACTGAAGTCACAGGAAGATTATTACACATCAAGAGCGAGAAAGCTTCTAATGTGAGATTATTTTTGCCCATATACAATTTTGAAAACTCTTTTTATGAAAGTGTGTGGTGCTCACTATTAGGGGATGAATCCTTAGGATCTTTATGCGATTATTTAAAGAGAGTTAAGAAGTGCGTTTCTTCAATGTACGTTTACACTCAGAGGTTATCAAAAGAAAATAAGATTCTAGTGGTTGATCTTGAAATTTTAAAGATTTTTAATTTGAATCTGTTGATTCAGACAATTTGGAGTTTTATTGACCAAATTTTGGACCCAACATTGACCGACTTAACCACTGTGTTGCACGAGTATTCCCGAGTATTCGAATATCAAGCATATTTTTCCACGAGTGATAGATCTACTGTTATGGATGAAGCTGCAAATTACGCTTTAAGTCTTATGGAAAACAGGGTTCAAGATCTAGAGTATTTGGTTACGGGAGATTCCTTTATATTCCACGGGGACATACAGCATTTTTCAATCAAGACAAGGGAAGTTTTCAACATGCTGAGCTTGAATGTTATAATACTATGCAATGATGCTAATTGGGATTGGTCACTCAACAATCTTTCGAAAGACCCTTATTATCACTTCCAGTACGCCATCACCAATTTAAACTATGCACGCACTAAAGAATCAATTCCTCGGTTCTTCATCCTTAAACAGAATCCATTTATTGCCATGACCCATAATGGGCTAGATTATCAATTGAACTCGTCACATTACACAATGCCATATGCATTAGAAGCAAATAATTTGGTACCAAATTTGATCGACTTTTCAATGTATCACGAAATTTGGCATTCACAATGTTCATCATTCAATGTGGTGACCTCATTTCAAATTTGCTTTTCCAGCATTCCCAATAAACCTTCAAGTTTGGTAGCAATTGAGATAATTGTAGAATATATTGGAGAACATTTAAGGACGTCATTCTACCAAGCTGAGTTGGCATTGTTTTCTTGGGGTATTTTTTCAAATTTAGTTACAACTCCTTCTTTGACTTTCGAAATTCGGGGACCCATCAATGGATTCCTATACTTTTTGAAGGAGTTTATCGTAAGGGTGAAAAATTTAATATTGACATTCAATCTTGATTACAAAAAATTCGTGGCGATGAAGTTGCAATTGCGCCAAAACTATGATGATTTGCAACATGGTGAAACAAATACAACTGTTGTGGCAGTGTCAATGATGGCTTTAGAACAAGATATAGCAAGCATTGAGGAGAGACTTGAAGCGATAGAACTTTTGGAGACTAGCAATTTAGTGCATATATGCGACTTGATTCTTAAAGATTACAAGTATGCTGGTATTCTTGTTACTGGTGGTGACAAACAATTTGCAGCTGAAGTTTGCAAGGTGATCAACATATTGACGTCACACGAAAGAATCTATTTAACTAAATCTATGTTTAATTTTACATCTAGTGTGACATTGAGAAACGGAAGAAATTACGATTTGATGTTAGAAAATTCCTCTTCGGAAGATCCTACTGACGTTATATACTACTATATCCAACTATGTCCTAGACAAGATGAGAGGAGAATCGTTGCCAAATTTTTGGCTTATCACATGAACCAAACTGTTCGACACCAACTACGTACTAGAAGACAACTTGGTTACTTGATTTTAAGTGGTATAAGAATTAACAAACTGACAATCGGTCTATATATACTTCTCAATAGTGCCTCCTATAATTGTTCAAAAATATTACTCGAAATTGAGCAAGCCTTGTTTGAGTGGGAGATGCAAGTGCTAACCATGACAAATGATCAATTTCAAGAGCTATATGAATTGTTTATGAAAAAGCAGGATCGAGAGAAACCCGACACATTACCCTCAAACATCTCAGCAGCAACCAAGCCAACCAAACAGAGTGACAACTATACAGCCCAGAAACAGCATTCTGCAAACTTTGAAAGTATCATGACTAAAAACTATGACTTTGGACGCTATGAGGATTTTAATTACGCGAATAATACCGATTTCAAACTAGAAGACGTCGTAAACCTCTTTAGGGAAAGAATCTCAATCAAGTCTACACAACGAGCAACACTATCAATTCTTGTGTCATCTAAAAAGGGAAAGATGAAGAGAAATCTTGAGGCGAACAAAAAGATTGTGCAGTCATTATTATCTGACCGAGGGTATCAGTTGACATCGTTACAGTTAACTAGCTTGCTTCACGAATCAAACAATAATGTTTCGATAGTTATACAAAAGTTGAGAAATTTAGGATACAAAATTTCAACAAAGCAGGGCCACAGACTTCACAAAGTCTTATGGACGATAAAGAACTTCAAAGAAAACAACTTGATAAAGCTAGAGCGTATGCAACAAATCTGCGTAGCCAGATATGGCAAAGCATATCAGACTAATCAAGTAGTCTTACCTCACTTGAGAGTGAGAAATGTTGATGAAATTCATACCGAGGCTAAATTCATCAATCAGAATAAACATGTAAGTCGGTCACAGGGAATTTACGATCATGAAAACGAGGATACATATGATTTGAATTCGTTGATGTAGAATGTTAACAGTTGATATTTTATACCGGTCAGAGGTTCCGCAAATGAGGTCGCTTTGTTAATACCCGTTTTCTAATACAGTAGAGAACTTGAAGTAGTATGATATTTATCTAGTACGTATATTCATCCATATGGGCTGGAATAGCTTTGTTCAGAAAAGTGGAGAAACTTTTTGTGTAACATCGCTTCTGGTGCCGTGAAACGAAATGGAATTTACAAAATTTCCCACCATAACTCTAATGTTGTATACATGACAATGACGGTAGACGAAAAACCAGTATCTGTATCACTTGAAGACCTTCAAACAGGCATTGATAATGAAACCTTAACAAAAGCTTTCGGGCCTAATTCACTAGGAATTGTCATAGTTCGAGATTTACCACCGGAGTTCCAAAGTCTAAGGCAAAAAGTGCTCACAAGTGCATCAATTTTGGCAAATCTAGACCAAGAGGAGCTCGCGAAACTTGAATGTAAAGAGGCGATGTGGTTGGTAGGGTGGTCACGCGGTAGGGAGAAATTAGCAAAGTCATCGTTACCAGATTTCAAAAAAGGATCATTTTACATGAATTGTGCATTCCATAAGGACCCAAAATTGGAGGGTCCCGAGTCAAAATTGATTGAGAAATATCCAGACTATAAGCCCTACACGGCCTCTAATATTTGGCCAAGAAACAATAATCTTAAAGATTTCCAACATGATTGTAAGGCATTGTGCTCGTTAATCATCGAGGTTGCTGGAACAGTCGCAAAAGCCTGTGACAAGTACATCAAAAGCATTTATGATGATTATGATCAGAGCTACTTACAACGGATTGTTGAGAAATCTACGTGTACCAAGGCACGGTTGTTACATTACTTTCCCAAGATAGAAAAAGACACCAATGAGTCGATTGACGATTGGTGTAGTGAACATCTTGATCACTCCTGTTTAACTGGGCTAACATCGGCATTGTTCATTGATGAATCGAAAGGGTTGACTCACGCATTAGATACATCTCCAGATCTGCGAGCAGGTTTGTATATAAAGAATAGAAATAATGAAATTGTCAAGGTGAGTATCCCCCCTGATTGTTTAGCGTTTCAATCGGGTTCAGCATTGCAAGAAATCTCCAAAGGTAGATTCAAGGCCGTGCTGCATTATGTCAGAGAGACTGAGATGCCAAACATTGCTCGAAACACTTTGGCTGTTTTTTGCCAGCCAGATTTGGATGACATGATTAACGAGGAGGAAGATTTTGCAAGGTATTCAGATAGGATATTAAGAGGTAATCATTAAATAGGCATATATATAGGAGACATACAAACGTTTCTATCAAAAAGAATCGTTGGTAGCGTTCATCACATCGTAAATCACCACAACCACATTTCTTTAGAACCGATGCAATACAACGAAATACCAGTCATCAACGACAAGCCAATTCCTGAAGAGGATGAGCTTGTACGTAAGCAGCTAAAGGAGTTGGGGCAACCTGTATTCATCAATGGGGAAGATGATCATGATCGACGAGAAAGATTAGCCAATTTAGTTAATGGAGGTGCCTTGCAATCAGACGATGCACAAAGCGAAGATGAAGAGAAAGAAGAGGAAGAGGAGGAAGAGGTATTCTATACACCGGGATCAGCAGAACTATATGATGTGAGATGTCAGATTCTCGATCAATCTTTGGTCAAAGCATCACAACGGATCCAACAACAAAGACAAGTGCTACAAAATAACCCTGAGTTTACTACATTTTTAAAGAAAAGGCGAACGATAAATTCAAAGTTAGCTGACATTGAACTATACGGATCCCAGGTTATCCACGGAAATACAAGAGCCATATCCAGCGTGAGGTACTCTTCAAGTGGAGACTTAATTGCATGTGGAACATGGAATGGATCAGTACATGTCTTAAACTCAAACGACTTGAATCCCGCTGTAAAGTTGCTAAATGGACAACACACAGAAAAAGTTGGCAGTGCAGATTGGCAGGTAAATGATACTACTTTAATCACAGGAGGGAGCGAGGGCAGCATCAATGTGTGGAATATTACAGATTCGGACGAGATAATTAAACCTGAACTTTCAATCAAAGAGGCACATTTGAATAGAATAACCAACACTTTATTTCATCCGATTAATAACTTTGCAATCTCAACTTCATTTGATCAAACATGGAAGTTGTGGGATATAAAGAAAGAGGCTGAGTTATATCAACAAGAGGGTCACTCGAAGGAAGTATACAGTGGTGCAGTCCATCCAGATGGGTCCCTTTTTCTTTCAGGCGGATTGGATGGTATTATTTACGTTTGGGATTTGAGATCGGGAAGGGCACTCATGCCGCTTCAAAAGCATATACAGGGAGTTTACAGTCTCGATTGGTCTCCAAATGGATATCATTTTGCTAGTGGATCTGGGGATTGTTCGGTGAAAATTTGGGATATGCGGAAATTAGACCATTCTGGTGATGAGATATTTTCAATACCGGCGCATACAAAACTAGTTAGCGATGTGAGGTTTCATTGTGGTAAGGTCGGGGTAAATGAGGATGGAAATGGCGTCATTGGCTCGTTTTTGGTTAGTAGCTCTTACGACGGGAGCGTAAAGGTCTGGTCGGCAGATAATTGGATTTTAGTTAATACATTGAAAGGGCATAATGAGAAGGTGATGAGCTGTGATGTTACTAGTGATGAAAATAGTGGAGTCAGAGTTGTAAGTAGTGGCTGGGACCGCACAGTGAAGCTATGGCAATAGTATAGAACCTACAGGAGATAGTTTGTGGGATGATCATCTATTAATCGTATATACATTTTCGTAATTTGAAACCCTAACCAAGCGCGATATCACGAGGAAAACAAATTTCTTTCCAATACCAGACAAAGACCAGTGTCTACATAAACAATCATGAATTTGCTACGGATATTGGACAGCACACCCGAGCCACCTATAATAGAGTTGGAACTCAGTGAGACAAACAATAGTGGAGATTATCATTTGGGCACACCAATGTATGAATACCAGAAAGAATTAACTGACCAGATTATTTCCCTCCATTATCCAGATATACTAAAGTTTTGTGAAACCAACGACCAAAAGGACATTATACTCAAGTCAGTTGAGACATGTGTTGAAAACTGTATGCTTGTGTGCACCCATCCGTATTTATTGATCAGTCATTATATGCCAAAAAACTTGGCTGTCAAAGATATGCCTGCAAAATTAGCAGAGACGAGTGGAAAGTTTAATGTGTTGAAAGATTTGTTGAATGTTATCATTCTGAACAAGGCGTCTAATGTGAAGTCCGTGGGTCTCGTAATGAGCAACAATGTTAAACTTTTTGATTTGATCGAAGCTTTGATCATGGTATGCTCTGGCAACAAAACCGTTAAACGATATGTTGGAAACAACATCCAACGAGAATCGAAAAAGGCAGTGAAGAATGGAAATGGAAGTAATGGAAGTACCCCAAACGGACATGGAGATGCCTCCAAAACCTTGACGCAGATCCATCTTATACCTGCTGATGGGAATATTCAAAGAGATCAAGCCATTTTTGATGCTTCCAGATTTGATGTTCTAGTTACTATCGATGGTAATGTCAATACGGAAACAGAATTCTACCAATTTTTGAAGACAATGAACCATTCCCCTGGTGAGAAACCAGCAGTTACCATTAGATTGGCTCCTTTTAAGACAATCGAGCACATAAAATTGTACTACCTGAAAGCAGTGAATGAAGATGATTATTTGTATAAGCTTATTTCGTCAGTAGTGTGTTTGAGAGATTTCATAGGAAACATACCCCCAGACATTTTCCCAATATATCATCAAAAGCTTACATATTTGGGACCAAACTTTTTCGACCATGTATTTGGCGACAATGTGAGCACATACCCTCCATGGCCCTTACCCACACTTCCCATCATTCAAAAGTATACCCCAATAGATGTGGAAAGATCATTATTGACAGAGGCTCATTTTCATTACACCCCTTATGGGTTGCAACCATTTGTGGAGGAAAAAGTGACCCCCACATACTATCAAACAAAACGTTTACAACTGGATTATATTGCCAACCCATTAAAAAATTCTTATGATGAGTTGATTGGAATAACTAGTGCAACGGAGAGACAGGATATGACTATATTAACTCACAAATCACTACTCCAGTTGAATGCTGCATGTAGGGATCTAAGAAGAGCAAAAGACGAACTTGAGTCGTATAACCAGTATGATTCTAAAGAGGTTCAGAATAAAGTTGGAAGAAGAGAAAAAGAAAAGAGGCTTGCGGTTTCAAAAATATTTGACGATTTAGATCACTCACAGCAAAGGATAGACAGTGGTAATAAGTGGTACATTAAAAAACAAGAACAAATAGATCAATTGAAGATCGCCATTAAAGAGAAAGAAGACGAGATTGCCAATTTTCACGATAAGGTTGATTCACCAGAAAAGGTATCATATGTAAGTAATCAATTAGAGATATGGAAGCTCGAGAGGCAAATAAAACAGTTAATTGCCCGAATTCAATCGAAAGATGACGAAAGAAACTTTACTAATAAGGAATATGAAAACTCATTAAATGCGGTAAAAGAGGCCAAGCAAGAACAATCATTGCTAAATGAGCAGATCCAATATGCAAAAAGGAAGTATGATGAGTATGAACAGGATCAAGAAACAAAGAGACAAAATTTTGAAGTTGACCATCAAGCTCTCCTCAATGAAATCAAGAGTTTGGAATTCTCAAATGAACAACTAGAGATGAAACTCGGAAATGCTTTCAAGTTTTTAAAAGACACTTCGCATTTCAAAAAGCGTAAAGTGCGAACCAATACGCCGAGCAAGTAGATAAAGTACTTATACAAATATAATTACATACTATAAATTGGCATTACCGCTTTCATAGCATCCAATATAACAACATTATTCATGGGCGAATAATTCTTGCTCAAGAAGCGAATAACCTCTTGAGCCAATGTCCCCCCCAATATAGCGGCTGTTGGCGAAAACTCAGTGTATGCTTGTTGACTCAACTTGTGAATATATTCTTCTGAAAATGATGTCATGGGTAGATTTAATGTTTTATAAGTTTCTTCTACTCTCTTTCGTAATTGGTGTACATCTACAACATCGCTAGGATTCAGAGGACGAGGAATATCGAACAAAGCAAAAATGATTGGCAATACGGTGCATTTCTGTAATTCTCTCCGGCTTGAGTATTTGGGTATCTCCTGTGAACGAAATATTGATTTGAGTGGGGAAAACACATCCTTGATGGTAACTACGTCAACCTTTTTCTGTGGATCAGGCTTACTAGCAGTCATCTTTTTATTTCTTGATAAATCAACATTAACTTTTCTAGGAACTGAACTTTGATTGTATTCATTGTAAGATGTATGCTCGATAAGGTCAACTAGTATGTAGCCAAAAAATCCGTGCATGCCACTAACATGGAGTGGAATGTTGAAATTTCTTGTAATTTCATTGAGTTGAATGATTTGATCCTTGGTAATTTCTGTGGCAACTATGAAATCAAATTTTTTGAAATAATCTGGATCAGCAAGAGCATCATCCAATGAAGAAGTGTTGATACTCAAATCGACCTTGGTGTTCAATTCTTTGATTTTGTCAACGACCAATGGCAATTTCAATTTTCCCACTGTAGAGTCATCATTTGGTAAAAAGAATTGGGCTGTAAAATCCTCTTCCTTGACTACGGAATCGTCTAATATCTCTATTGAGTTTAGCCCACCCAATACCAAATTCTTGACACATTCAGTGCCTGCAGCACCAAGGTTTATGACCAAGATTTTCGTTGATCGAAGTCTCAACTGAGTTGCCATACCCCATAATCTGATCTGTCTATCGTACAACGCAATTTCATCTGTCATGGAGTTAGTAAATGAATGTCATAAGTGATCTAGGCTATTATTTGTACGAACCTGCTGTAAGTCCTGTTTCAGTTGTCATATTGCTTGAGGAGTGGGAAAGTAATATTTTGTACTTGAAAAATATTTGGCAAAAACGCGTTCATTAAATACAAAAATCGTACTGGAGTTTGAAATCCTAATTTAAACAGAGTACTATATACCTATAATTCTTGATCCTAGCAACTTCCGATGGAGATCAATAGACAAGACTAGACATTGAGTGTTGTGAAGTCCTTGATCACAAAGTTTTTCATAATATAAAAGATACATTGGCATATACCTATCCACAAACAATTTAATCTGCTCATCACTCATTCCTTGGCCTTTTAAAGCAATCAATGCATGTTCCTGTTCTATTCTCCACTTGTAAACATTCTCAATTGTATCAGTTTGTAATATAACAAAATGTGAAAATATTTTCCATATAGGGACATATTTTGAAAGCTGGTTGTTAATATCCTGTATTTGGTAAAGTCTATATCGTTGTAGAATTGAGTCTACTGGGCTCGTTAGATACTTTATATTGACCAATTCCTCATTCAATGGCATGAATCCATTGAACCAGCCTTCACAAATAACGACATCCGCGGGTTCATTAAGAATATTGGCACCAGTACTCAGACGGTCTCCTAAGCCTCCGAATGCAGATTTATCATAGAAAGGAAGCCTTACCGGTACCCACTGCTTTTTATAGTTCTCACACATTTGGTGAAGCACA
Source organism: Candida orthopsilosis Co 90-125 (assembly GCF_000315875.1). Lineage (NCBI taxonomy): Eukaryota > Fungi > Ascomycota > Pichiomycetes > Serinales > Debaryomycetaceae > Lodderomyces > Lodderomyces orthopsilosis. The sequence continues at coordinate 194,015 of NC_018297.1, forward strand.
TTTTGTAGTAAGTTTAAATCATGAGTTCCTGGTAAACCTCTACCAATAAGTAGCTTATTTTCATCCTTTATAGCTTGCTGTGTCACTCTTTCTTGGTCTGAATGTGTTAGATAAAAGTCATCAATCAGGAATTGGGTGAATTTCAAGTTGGGGTAACTGTTTTGTAAAGTCTGAGTCAAGTATGATGCCAAATAGGTTTTGCCTGATCCTTGAGGGCCACTGATACCCACAGTCAATGGCTTGAGAGCTCCTTCAAAATCATAAGAGTCGATAGCTTTTGATACAAATTTAATGGATGCGTCGAGGGTGGTTGTCATTCTTTACACGTTTGGAAACAGTCTATTTTAAAGCGCGATTGGTAGCAATTTCCCCAATCTAGAACCCCCAACAAAGATAGAGTCTTTCATGTAAGTCTTCGCAATTATATTCAAATAGACTCTACAGTAAGGTGAATCACAGTTCATAGATCAAGTTGGCTTCTATATTCAACACCTATAAAGCTTTCAACTCCTTCAACTTTTCTATTAATTGGTCAACGCTTTCAACCTTGACACCAGCTTGTCTTGCCGGTGGTTCTTCAACCTTCACCACTTCTAACCTATTGTCAATTGAATCAAGACCCAAGTCCTTCAATTTCAATTTTTCCAATGGTTTCTTTTTAGCTTTCATTATATTTGGTAAACTAGCATACCTTGGTTCATTCAACCTCAAGTCTACTGTGACCACCATTGGCAATTTAGCTTTCAACACATCAGCACCACCGTCAATCTCTCTTGTCACAAAAACTTCATCTCCTTTTACTTCCACTTTCGAAGCATTCGTAGCTTGTGGCCAATTCAATAACCCGGCAAGCATTTGTCCCGTTTGATTTGAATCATCGTCTATGGCTTGCTTTCCCAATACCACCAAGTTTGATTTTTTATCCTCCACTACTTTCTTCAACAACTTGGCCACTTGTAATGGCTCAACCGTCTCTTCACCCACGTCAATCAATGTTGAAGTGTCGGCTCCTTTAGCCAATGCAGTTCTCAATATATCTTGTGCTTTAGTTGGTCCGATTGATACAGCATGTATGTTTTCAACTAACTCAGGTGTCTTTTCCTTAAGACGAATGGATTCTTCTAAAGCAATATCACAAAATGGATTTATACTGAATTTGACGCCCTTAGTCTCGACTCCTGTGTTTGTTTTGTTAATTCTGGGCTTAATTGCATAGTCAATAACCCTTTTCAAGGGGACAAGGATCTTCAACTTGTTGGACATTGTGGTTGATGGCGTGGTGGATGAATAGGTTGAGATTTTCCCAATTTTTCACAAACTTTTTGAATAAAATCTCAAAAGCGCACCGATGTAGGGATTTGTTAAGAGGTAGCGCTACAAGTTAGTGCATCATTTTATAGCTATTTAATTACTCTACATTCAATGGAGTCCGGGCTCTCGCCTTCATTCTTTCAATTCTCTTCTTCAATTGCTGAGTTACCTCGGCTGCCCGTTTCCAGTCATCGCCCGCATCAACATCCAATTTCTCTCTATTACTAGATATTGAATGGAACGAACTACGGTTGTAGCCAATTGCACCCTTTCCATCGGATGCCGTTGGCTTGACCAATTGATCCTGTTCAGTAATTGATAATCGATGTACTCCTCTCCTTATATCTGGTTCCCGGTAATTCGTGCCATCAAAAGTTGGCAGTATAGTCTCATGTGCAAAGTATGATTGATTAGACTGTTGCAACTTGTTTATTTCCCTTTCAGCTTCAAGATCTTTAACCTTGTGGTTTACTTTGTCTAATTCGATCTTCAAATTGTTGACCTGTGTATCCTTGTGACTAATAGTTATTGAGCTGGACCGCATTTCGTTCTCAAGTCGTGAATTAAGTGAACTGATTTCTTCTTTCAAGGTTACGTTCTCCGTATTAAGTTCCTGAATTAAGTTTCGATCTTGTTGTTGTTGCGCCTGATATCTCTTTACATCCTGTCTTAATTGTTCCAATTCCTGCTCCATTTTGGGGTCCACGATGTATTCAATTTGAGGGGGGGGAGGTGTACTCTGTACCACAGTCAGTGGGTGTGACAAGTTTACATGATTGCCTGTAAGTGATGCGGAATGTGCCCCTTTCGAAGGACGTAGTGAGGTTGACGTCGGTTTTGACAATGATCTTGATGTCAACCCTTTGCCCAAATTAGATGCCTTTCCATCGTCAGTCCTCTTTGCGGGGGAGCTCGCCTCTCTCTTTGAAGGTATGGTAGAAGAGCTAGCAGTAGAGCTTCTACCTTGTAATGACATCACACGGGATGAAGATGGCTTTTTTGTTGGTATGTCCTGCGATACTGGCGTTGATCTTGCTTGTGAAGATGAGCAGTTCACTGAAACAGACTCATAGAATTTCAAGATCTTGGTTTTTCTATTGTCATCTGTGTTTTCAAGAAATCTATTCAATTCTCTCTCGCCAGTTATTTTCATAAGTGTTCCGATCATTTCAGTAGCTGCTTGTCTAATCGGTTCTTGAGAGTCAGTAAGCAACTTGACACCGACAGCCATAATCGAATCAATTTCAGTTGATTTCGGAGGTTTGGTAGTGTTTGCAAGGCACCGGTGAAGGAAGTTAGCGCAAGCTATCTTGTTCTGAGGCACTTTAAGTTTCATTCCAGCGACAGATTCCTCAAGAATTGGTCCACTAAGCCCAGATATGGTAAACATTGTATCCAAAAATGTATCCAACGCCAAAGCTACAGATGGTTTCTTCTCTTTTGTTCTCTCAATAACTGACCCCAAAATGATCGACTGATATCTTAGCCAATTTTTACCCAATCCCTTAGCAACATAATTTGCACATGTGGCTGCTAATTGAACAACTTGAATGTTTGCATCGCGCATATTTTTGGCAAATATCCTCACAAGTGGAGCGTAATCATCATTATCGATCAACTTTGGCGCCTTCTCTAAAACTGACTGGGCTTCTTCTAAAACTTCAACTCTATCCTTCCACTTTGCTGACGATACTTTAGCTTCAAAATCATTTGGCAACTTGCACAATACTTCTACCGGATCAACAAACTCTAATGGGTCGTAGTTGCTGTCAGGTAACGCTGCGTCGCTCATTTCAACATCATCTTTTTCATTCACCTGTGATACGGAAGCGGCACTTGCTTCTTCCTGTTTAGCAATTTCATCTCTTTGAACCTTTGTGAGTCTCTTTTGCTGTGGTTTTTCAGACTTGACTGCTTCAAATGCCAGAGTTAAATCTTTTTGCTGAACTGGTTTCAAATCAGGAAACAATATAAGCGTCAATGAATCTCCCATCCACTTGTACAACTCGACTGCCAATTTAGTTGTTTCAGCTCTAACATTTCTATCAGCATGAGCAAACAATTTACCTAATGACGGAATAACTATCTTTGGAGAAACGATTTTGCATCCGAAATTTTCATAAATTGCAGCCAACACTGTCACACAACCAGCGACCAACTTGGGAAGCCTATTACCAAGGAATGGAATAATCTCTTCAATGATCAAGTCCGGATTATCAATGTATTCGACTATAACCATTATACTCTCAATGGCGCTATCTTTCGTACCTTTTCTTGACGATGATAATCCTTTCTCACAAATTGGTTGTACAATACCAATGGTTTTGACAAGACGACTGACGACAGGCGCGTTTCCTCCAAATGTCAAATAGTTGATGAAGGTCTTGTATCCAGCTTCTTGTGCTACAACATTTGAGTCAGTTAAAATCCTTTTGAATAAATCTGGTGACTGACTAGTAAACACAGTATCCTGATCATTACGCGACGATTCAAATTGTTTTGAAAGTTCCTCGTATGCGCTTAGACGAGCTTTCCATACTTTATGGTCCAATCTCTCTTCAAGTGGTAGAGTTGTGTAATCCACTTCTTCTGCCATATTTGTGGGTCGATTGTTTATGATATGGAATGTAGTAAATAATTTTTGGAATGTTTATGTTTTCGTTATTGAATGCACACTTTGTTGATTTTGTGTCGAGTAAGAAATGAAATTGGGATGAACTTGAACTTTGAACCAACTTAAAGTTAGACGTAGATGACAGTAGGATATAGACTGGTAGAAAATAGCTAAATTGAATATAGAAATAGTAAGGTGAAATTAACCTATCTGAAACCTGTAATGACTATAAATAATGTACATTGTAATATGTGTGTGCTACAAAGTTACGTAACCATTAGCTTTTGATACTGAATTTGGCTATCTTAACCACATAGGCACTATCTTCGACATACCTCACAGCTTAGCCTTTGAGGCTCTCCTTGGATATATCTCCCCTAAATCGATTTTTTCTGATTAATGGTGTAAATCTCATCGAGTGGTTTTAGTTTAAATCCCCATTCTTCCTCACCAGGTCTATCAACATAATATTTCTTCAAATTTACTTGATGATATGGATGATATGCCAAGTTGAACCAAGGCAATATGAACAAGAATGAACTACTATATTGTGAATTTCTATTAGCGACATCCTTAGACCTATCATCCAATGTACTTTCGTTTTCAAGATATGGCAATTTTCCTTGACTCAATAATTTCTTTACTTCATATCTGTCCTTTGCAACTTCTCGTGAGTTTTCTTTCCATCCAAGAAAACGTTGGCTTGTTTTAACATAAGCTAAAAAAAAACCACCGACAAATCCAATAGCTGTTGCTGCACGGTATGTAGTACCCGCAATAGGAGATGGTTTCATACCTTTACCCAAAGATGGCTCTAATCTTTCCCATACATTTATTCCAAGGGGAACAATAGCTGTTGATATACCCCAATTTAAATAGTCCGATGGACGGAAATAACGAATGACTCTGGAAAAATAGGGATCTCCATCGATAAGTTCATAGTCACTTGAAATAGGAGCAGCTCTAATTGGTGTATTTGATGGAGTGTATGACATGGTGGATGTAATTGTGTCCTAGCAATGAAAGGTTTTCCAATTAACCATCTGTGTGCTTAGTCGGTTTTTTTCGTCACTTTCTGATTGGTAATAATTGAAGTTGGTAGCGCATGGTAGCATGATATTTATTTGGTAGCGCTAGTTCCTTATGTCGCACATGTCAAAAGCATTATGATGTCTGCAAGGGCAAAGATAAAGAGGTTAACTTTCAAACTAAAGTCAACTTCCAAATATGCCCATACAACTAGCTGATAATGGAGCAGGCACTTCAAATAGGAAACACCCACTCACAAGATTAGCGAATTGTGTGCGATGTTACAATATCCCACTACTAAATTTTTTAATTATATTAATCTTGGGTACATTTCTTTATAAACTAACAACTAAATATACCAACTTATACATGAAATCTTCTTTGATCACCATTATTGTAACAAACTTGGTACTATACGGAATATCCGAAAGCTTAGCTCAACTGATTTTAAGTTATCGACCGGACCAACCTATGATTTCATTTAAATTTAACGATCCAATACTGCCAGTTTCTCTTGATACCGAGGCAAATGCAAGCGTGGAACACGATGATGTGGACACTGATGATGATGTAAGCATTGATGATCAAGGATTGGATAGATTTATAGAGTATCTACGAAGAGATCACGATGGAAATGAAGAGCAAGGTCGATTCACTAATGATTTAGTCACTTATGTACCATTGACATATTTTCAGTTCAATCGATTGGCAGGTTTTATGTGTTGGGGATTCATTATGGGGTTCATTCAATGCTGGTGGTATAAATTCCTTCAAATTTATTCTAAAGACCCTAAATTCATTGAAGTTTTAAGAAAAGTAATGACTGATCAATTTTGCTTTTCACCCATTTCATTATTTTGCTTCTTTACCTATGGTACTATGGTTTTAGAAAATGGCACATGGGAAGATACTAAAAGGAAATTAAGCGCTATTTATTTGAAAACTTTGATGATTAATTATTCAGTTTGGTTTCCTATTCAATTTATTAATTTCCTAGTTGTACCTCGAAATTTTCAAGTTCCATTTAGTTCATCCATTAGCGTGTTGTGGAATTGTTTCTTATCAATGAGAAATTCAACCAATTGAAGTATATAAGTTAGATGTATATGCCCAAATTTGAATATCCATTGAATTTCCTCACTTCTGAACTTATTCTCTTCACATACTCTTGTTTACTAGTTGCAATGATATCACCCAAGACAAATGCAGTGTCCACAATAGCATCGTTGTCTGACTTTTCAAATCCTAAGTGTCCTTCTGAATTCAATATCAACGTAGTGACATTAGTTACACCCGACAAGTTTAACTGTGATAAAATGGCTGCGGTGGTGCCTGTGATGGAATGTGGCGGTCTCAATACCGGAACTTGTGATAACACAGAAGATGAGGTGTCTGATTCCAAAGGTAACTTGCTTATTGTTTGGTTGTTGTTTAAATTGGATGGAGCTAATAAAATCCAACTCTTCAGTGGCTTCAAATGCTGAACTAATTGTCTTGCAAGGACATTGTAGGTGATTGTATTGGTAAAATGAGGCACCACTATTGATAAAACGCCATTAGATAAATAGACTGGTATTTTCTCTTTCTTAAACTTGTTTTTGAGAGCTTTGTTTTCAAGAGCAGCGTACAATTGTTCGTCTTCATCGTATTCTTCTTGTTCCTCTGTAGACAAATCTTTGATCAAGTTTAGATAATCAATTGCTATTTCCCCTGTAATTGCTTTATTTGGTAAATGCTCTTGTATTAAGCTTAAAGTGTGGGGAACAATCAATGCATAGGCATAAGTGTCTCCCTTCAATGATACTTTGATTTCTGGAATGGGGTTTGGCTTTGCATTAACATCTTCATCGTCAAGGGTGTGACGAGGGGTTCTAGTCTCAGTAATTGGTTTAATCTGAAGATAAGTTAGTAGTGTAACATGTATGATCAGCTAAACAGTTATACATACCAACATATTGATGTGTGTCAACTTTTGCCCTCCAAAATGTGGATCATCCGCAAATAAGTATTTTAATTTTGCATTTTCTGGAACTCGCTCACCTCAACTCAATATTCGCCAAAATCAATAAGCAATATGGAGGTAACTGATGTATTTGCATTTGCTGTCTCTATCATTCAAAGGGTGCTTGCAACACTCATAGGCTTCACAGTTGCTGCGCATGAGAAATATCCTGAATATACAAATATTGTTTTCACCATCATTGGAGGATATCTTGTCTACTCATTACTTGTCAAATCAGCAAAAGCATGGATCAGGTTTACCATTGGCCTAATAAAAATGGTCTTGGCAATATCATTTATCGTTTTAGCATACGCTATATCAGTTAGAGGTTGGGAGACGTTTTACAACTTTGACGTTCCCCGCATTCAAAGTTTTGCTTCAATGTTCTATAGAATTGGTAAAACCACAATGGGATCATTTGCTAAAGAGCGGGAGCAGAGCTATCACGAATATTGGCAAGCTGCAGAAGGAGCAACTAATGGCGGGAAAACCGGCAATCCAATCATCGATGAAGGTCTTGACTATTTGAGAGAGAATCTTGGCAGTGACACTATCGACCAGGGGATCGAGTATATTAAAGACAAGATTGATCTTAATGATGTCCAGAACCTACTACGCATGGTGAATCATTAAGTACACAGGCTATAAATGTACATAGACTTCTATATTAAAACTCTTCTATCTATCTCCTACAACTCACCAAACACATCTGCTCTTCGATGCTGTAATAACGGCATATTGGTCCTCACTTTGTTCAAATGGTCAAAGTCCAAATCGGTGTAAATGACCTCAAAGTAATCCCCGTTCTCATCAACAGTCAAATCTTTATCATCAAACTTCTTCCCCCTAGCCAATACAGTACCCCAGGGGTCAACAATGATGGAATCACCATAACTAACCCTCTCCACCGCATCCCCCCTGTCATTGGCTCCAACGTCATGATGGCCACATTGTGCTGCGTTGACAACAAAACTTTGTGAATCCAATGCACGAGCTTTGCTCAACACTTCCCAGTGTGCATCACCTGTTTTAGTGGTGAATGCACTTGGGAACGTAAGGATATTTGCTCCCAATCGACGTAATTTCAAACCAAGTTCGGGAAATCTTATATCGTAGCAAATTGAAAGGCCGACATTGGCAACGCCATCAATTGAAGTTGGCAGAATGATCTGATTTCCTGCTTCAACTGAGTTGGACTCTTTTAGTATCGGTCCATTAGGTACATCCACATCAAACAAATGCAATTTTTGATACCTCGATACAATAGTTCCCTTTGGATCAATTAACAAATGAACATTTTCAACCTTGGTGGAAGCAGCATTGGGCAAGTGGATACCAATTGACACATACGTAGATTTATCTAGGGCCTTAATATGATCGAGTAACGGAGTAAGGAATGCTGAGTTAACTTGTTGTGACAATTGAAATGAATGCTTTGCATTTTGAGCCAAGTAGTCTGTGGCTTCTGGTAGGAAAAGAATACGAGCTTGATTTTGTACCGCTAAGTTAAGGATTTTGTACACGGTACGAAGATTGTTTTTGATGTTTGAAGATGAACATAATTGACCGACGGCGACCTTCATTGTAGACCTCAATATAAAAGCTGGAATTTTGTAACTTTGATTTATAATTGTGGCTCTCATCCAATCGTTCACTGATATCGCTACCACTCCTTGAATCGAGCAACCACCGCCCCGCGTTCACCTCTGCCTCCCCTTTCACCACTACTTAATTATCGCTGGCGTACTCACTACTTGATAGTGCCCGGGTCTCTTTCTCCTCTCCCCGGAGGTTTACTCGAAAACTACGTCACTTCACTTGTGTGATTAGTAGTGTTGCAGATTCAGAAGCAGTAATATAAATTCTATAACGTACGTTTGTGTATTGCTCTATTGAGGGGAGTGAAGTCTAATATCGTAAATCAATTTATTGCACCTAAATGAACCTCTTCTCCGCTTTGCGCACTTTTGATGAAACGTTTGCCCTTATCTTTTCGTTTTAAATCTTATCAAAAAAGTGCAATTGAAATGATACCAAATTATCTCAAATGCGGAGTAAGAACTTTTCAGGTCAATGGTGCAACTGTGATACTAATTAGAGCAGCATCGCTTATTACAGAGACAACACTACGATAGTATTTTTCTTGTTTACATTATCGTTTATTCACAAAAGATATAAACTAGTCGTTAAAATCATCACTCATTATATACAAATCAACAGCAAAGCAAATTCTCTAAGCTCTGTTTACTGGGCCAGCAGTGTGTATGTCTTCAGAGGAGTATACAGTAGGTTCAAAGAATTCAGCGTCTTCTTTGCTTGAGGTTGTAGTAGTGGTGGAAGCAGAAGCATTGATGATGTCGTCGTTGGAAACCAAAGATATATCATTGATGTTGTTGTAGTTTACACATCTTATCCTTGATGAGTAAAATTGTTTTGATATGAGCTGGCTAGATTGTGCTTTTGGGTATTTTATAAGTTGGTGTTTGGCAATTGGAACCCAGTGCCTAGCAGCAGTTTGGATATTGCTTATGCTGAGAATTCTTTGTGCAACCATTGCGAAAGTAATGAATAGTTAGTGTTGTAGGGTATAAAGTCAATGCGTTTACAGGGTGAGTATGGGGGATGGATACGGGCTGTCTAGGTGAAATCATGGAATATTTATATTCTGAAAAATTCTGTTGATGATTCTTTTGCTTTCCGCTTCTCCAGGTTTTCTTATTAAGGCTCTTTGTGTCAATTACGCAATGATAGCTTATATGCAGTATTTTCTCAAGGTTGACTCATTTTCAATGACTAACGGAAGACATTTTGTGTAACATTATGGTAATCGTAATTAAACCGAGCTTAGAAAAACAAATATTTTTCCCCCGGATAACCCCAATACACCAATACAACCACAACAACAACTAAAAGTGAATCGCACTTTAACCTCCGAGTTTTCATTCAAACAATAATGCTTGTAGGCTATATATTTATCCCTCGCGTAGTAGCATACACTGTGGATCTGAAAAAGGTAGGGACCCACGTGTTTCCCATCTGGTTCTGGCTGTGACTTTCACTCTCACTACCTCAGTAGTCATGCCACCTTTTCTTAACCCGTTTGACCTGGTCAAGAGCTACCACGCGTGCTTCACTTTGTTAAGTAAAAGAATCTTCCGTTCTCCCTTGAACCTTTTTTTTCGTTCTCACATGCATTCGATAATTGAGTAGCAATTATAATTGGAGTTTGTAGTAAATACTTCCATTCATCCAGACACACTCTTTACCACTTTGGTCAGCTTCCGATACGCAACCAACGTTGATGTCTTGTCTAATTATCAATCTTTCTTTCACTCCTGAGCCAAAGGTATACCCTTCTATGTGCATGCTTTGATAGTAGATCTATTTTGTGGCCTGATTTCTTGTCTCTGGCCAATTAAAATTACTTGAAGTAGTAGTTGTTTTTGTCATCTTTTTCTTTGTAATTTTTTGTTATAGGTTGCGAACTGTCACAGTTAAAGAATCAGGACGACCGGGATAAAATCAACAAGACTTTCTTGTCTCTTGTTCTTCTTTTTTCGGGGTTTGATCCTGTGACGTATTTGGTGGATTGCATTAAGAGTGAGCTCTTGTCAGGAATTCGTTTACAGTCGTACGGTGTTCTAGGTAACGTAAAAATTTAATCGACAACCTCGGCTTAATTGTACACTTGAATTTATTCTTCAGTAAGTCCTACTTCACCATTTTACTCATTTTGCTGTAATGGTGCCTTTCAAAGTTTAGCCTACACAGTCTCCCAACTCTCGCCAATTCCTCTGTTTTACAAAGTCAATTTTTGCAACCAGATTTCTGAGTGGTGTGATTTTGGTTTTCCTGAATACCTAAATCTATTGTTCCTTTTCTTCCCCAGACAATTTCATTCTTTAGCCAATGTACACTACTTTCACTTCATTGTGACACTTTTTTCCTCCACCGTCGAAAATCGTTCATTGAAATCCCAATCTTTTAGTTTGTAAGATCACTCAACCGCAGAGGTAAATTCGCCGATAACATTTGCAAAATCAATACAATAGCTCGTTGTCTCATCACTGTATTCTATAACAAACAAAAGAAATCACCCACCAACTTAACGACACTTTCTCCAACATGGGTACTGGTTGGGAGTTGACGAAAGCTTTAAAGGAGAAAATATTTCAGTATGCTATCTACAACCAAACACCTATATCGTTACGACAAATGGTGCAGTTTGGCCCTACACCTTCCCCAGGGTCGATATTTCTTGCATCCAAATTCATCGTTGAAGAGTTGCCGATAAGATTAGCTAAAAAGGTTAAAGATTTGGAGTATGCACCATTAGGGTTGAATGAAAGTCCATCAACGATAAAAGTAAAAGATTGGTATGCTCAGTCATTTCAGGAGTTGACCGAGTTACCAAAACCAAAGATTGATGAGAATTTAAAAAAGTTGTTGTATAGTAATAACGGCAATAGCAACGGATTCAAAGTTGACGATCTCGACGACCAACCAAATATTCAAAAAGAAGTCCACAAAATATCTGAGGTGCAGGAGGACAACCCAGCTATCAATAACATATTCAGCGATGATGGTATAGTGGTTCGGCATCACCATCACCATCAAAATTCTGATCAAACTAAACTGCCCACAATTACTAAAACGAGGATACCGTCGAAGGACCAAGAGAATACTACTATACGAAGTGAATCGCCCACCTATGGTATGACCTATTTTCTGCCTTGTCCCACAAATATCGTATGGCCAAAAGAAGTCTACGCGTACAATAAATTGGTGTTTGAAACTTTGGAAAAGATTAAAAAGAGACATGATGCTACGGTAGCCACCATGGCTCAAGGAGTTCAAGAATGGAAAGCTAAAAATAAAACTGTTTTTGTCAATTCACAGATTCAAACATTTCTCGATCGGTTCTACATGTCCAGAATTGGAATCCGTATGTTGATTGGGCAACATTTAGCATTAAACATGGCACAGAACTCACCAACAAAACAGCGGTTACTGAAGTTGATTAATGGGTCGGAAGGTTCAACAAAGAAACCCGGTAGGTCAAACTATGTTGGCGTCATTTGTACTGATTGCAATGTGGGAGAAATTGCGGAAGATGCAATTGAGACTGCCAAGTACATTTGTGAAGAATTTTATGGATTATTCGAGGCACCAGAGATACAGTTGGTTGCTCCTCAACAGGATATCAATTTCATGTATGTACCTGGGCACTTGATTCATATGTTGTTTGAAACTTTAAAGAACTCATTGCGTGCAACTATTGAATTCCACACGCCAAAGTTGAAACAAAAGTATGTTGAGGAGAATCCGGGAACAAAATTAGATGAAGTAGATATTAACGATTTGGAATACCCTCCTATCAAAGTCATTATATCTGAAGGTACCGAGGATATTGCCATAAAAATCTCTGATGAAGGTGGTGGTATCCCTCGTTCGTCATTACCCTTAATCTGGACATATTTGTACACGACTGTGGATGAAACACCCAAATTGGAACCAGAGTACAGTCAAACTAGCTTTAAAGCACCAATGGCTGGCTTTGGTTATGGATTGCCCATCAGTCGTTTATATGCTCAGTACTTTGGAGGTGATTTGAAATTAATCTCAATGGAGGGCTATGGAACTGATGTATATTTACATTTGAACCGGTTGAGTAGTTCGAATGAGCCGTTGCCATGACTAGACAGGTATTCAAGGAGTGTCAAAATCAGTACCTTCATCTGGTGTGTTGGTGGATACTCTGCGCTCTTTGGATACTTGCTATGGGCCAGTTTTGAAGGTATGTAAGGCGTATAGATTAGACTCAAATGAGATGCAAAAATGTTTTGTAGTTGCGAGATGGTATCGTTATGTGGTTGAAGTTTTGTGTAATATTCAGCAATAACCGAGGAGCAAAATATTAGAAGAAGTCGTTGTTTCAACACAACATCAAGTAAAGAGAAGAGATGTAACGACCTTTTTTAAGGGTCAGGGGCAATTGGAGCTTGCAGAGTTAGCGGAGAAGGAGAATAACATAAATGTCTGTTGGAAGTTACTCGCTTGAAATGCTTCCCCGCTTACATCAACTTTATAGTGTATCTCTGATACCTTGACCTGAGTGCTTCATCTATTATCTTTACATAGGACTCTCGATAGGCCTACAACATGTTTCTTATTCCTTGTTACCTCTTACTTCTCTCCCCTTAGACCCTTTCATAATAAAATGATTCACATCAATGTCAAAGCAATGCATAAGAAAAAATGGTAGGCAGAGAAAAAAAAAAAATCATACTCCACTTTTACTTCAGAAAACATTTTCCACTCTTCATACAACTACAAGGGCACTTTACACAATATGTCAGCATCAGCACCAAGAACGAAACCCTGGGAAGTATCACAGGGTACAAGTGCAGCATCGACACAACAATCCACGACTATACCTGCCGGCACGACTGACTCAACAGCGACGGCGACAGGAACGTCGACAAATCCATCGTTACCTGATCGTCCAACGTCCCTAACCAGTGAATTTAACAATATGGCACAGACGTCGCCTTATGGAACTAGTACTAGCAACAACGCCTATGGAACCTCATCAACGTATGGTAATGGCTACGGCTCATCTGGTTATGGGTCATCAATGTATGGCTCAGGTTATGGCTCAGGCTACGGATCAGGCATGTATGGTTCTGGTTACGGCTCAGGGCTTGGTTCAAGCATGTATGGTGGCTACGGTTCCGGCATGTATGGATCGAGTTACGGTTCTGGGATGTACGGTCTGGGGATGTACGGTCTGGGGATGTATGGTTCTGGGATGTATGGAGGCAGTTACGGTGGGGGCATGTACAACCAGCCCGGTATGATGCAAGGAGGATTTGGTGAAGGAACACAAGCAACATTTCATTTGATTGAGAGTATAATAGGTGCAGTTGGTGGATTTGCTCAGATGTTGGAGGCAACATATATGGCAACTCACTCTTCATTTTTCACCATGGTAAACCTTGCTGAACAATTTGGCAATTTGAAAAATGCCCTTGGATCTTTACTTGGAATATTTGCCATGATTAAGCTTGTTAAAAAGTTGTTCGCTAAACTAACGGGACAAGTTTATAACAATGGCATAAATTTGAATGAATTTAATAAATTCGAAGCCAAACAAAAGAAGTTGGAAGATCAAATTAAAAGAAATGGGACTAACAGTAATAAACCACCAAGATTGTCACTTAAGCCATTGCTTATTTTCCTTGCAGCATCCATAGGTCTTCCTTATTTACTAAGTAAGGCTATACAAATGCTTAATGAACAAAACAGACGCAAGATGGAAATGCAACAGCAACACCAGCACCAGCACCAGCTTTCGGGTCCAAACGCCTCCTTTGACCCATCAAACTTACAATTTGCTAAAGCTTTATACGAGTTTAATCCAGAAAACCCTCAAATGGAAGCTGAATTAAAACCAAATGAATTAGTAGCTATTTTATCGAAGCAAGATCCTTTAGGAAACGAATCTAAATGGTGGAAGGTCAGGACGAGGACGGGGAAAGTCGGATACGTGCCTAGTAACTTTTTGACGGTGATTGAACGAAAACTGCAACCATCTTCGAAGCAAGTTGAACCGGCGACGGCAGTTCCTCAGAATCTCAAACTGGATCAATTATTGGAGGAGTTTAAGAATATGTAGTTTGTATAGTTTATTTTATTCCATTCTAGAGAAGCATTAAGAGTAGAGTGAATAAGGATATCTCATTATCATAAAGCTATATACCACAACCTGCACCAACGAAATATATACGGCATCACAATCCATCATCAGGACGACACTGCTCACTTTCAACCTTCTCTCCTTTATCCTTTAAGTTCTTGTACCCACGCTCAGCTACACGCACCTTATGAATAGCATCACTATGATGTTTCAAATGCTGTGCCACGTCAATTCCTTCTGCAAGAAACTCTCCAGTTTTCTTATTCAATATTGAGGCTGCTTGTGTCGTTTGGTTTTTCAACTCCGTGACAAACTTTGGTGAGTGCTCTGTAGCCCATTGTCTTATTGAAGATTGGGCTTGTTGTTTGGTGGCATAATGGCGAATTTGAGTGGATGCAAAAACCACTTGTCTGTTTACTGGTTTTAAAAACATTTCAATTTGGTGAGTAAATAATGAAAAGGTTGATAGAACAATTTGTCACCTTGAACTCCTTTTATATAGCACTTTGCCCCTTGATTTGGTTTGAATTTTTTTTCTTTTTGCAGCTTATCCCCCCAATTTGTTGCGTAGTCACGCAAGGAGCTGCAGATAATAATCCTGAAATTAGTGTAAGAGAATAAGCTTAGTTTTCCATCCTTGAAATTGAATCTACTTCTTACTGTGAAGTCACTCATTAAAGACTATGCTCTAAAGAATACGTGACTCTCGCAAAGCGTACGAAATTTTGATTTTTCTCTTACAAAATGGAAAAGAAGAGCAAAACCCCTATATGTACGTCTCTAGCACGTACAAGCTTTCCGACTCTATCCCACTGCCGTAGTATGCCTGTGGATTGATTCACCTCGCAGAATGTACAAGGTGATTTTCAGAACTAATTGAGACAAGCCATCGAAAAAGATAAATATGCAAGGAGCCTTTTGTATCCTCATGAAAAGCCCTTTCGGCTCTTTTTTAGAAACTAATACGCTCTAAAACTACACTGCAATAGATAAGTAATCCACTCTCTTTTATGTGTCACACTTGCCTTTCAAAATTGATCACTGTTAATCTTTTGATTTAAAGTACTTGAACCATTTGGCTTCAAGTGAAGAGCTCATTAACCCCAGTCACTCTCCCCCAAAACTGCTTCGGATGTCCATTCTCGTTCATTTAGAATCCCACATTAGCCGATAGTATTCTTTTGTGTAATATTATAATCTATGCATAATGACGACATTTACTACAGAGTGTCAACCGTGCGGTCCAATTGTTCCTATTTTCTCTCGAGATGTTGTAAAGCCGGGTGCTACATAACAATAGAAGATCATGAGTTTCAAAAAATTGGACTTGCTGCTGCAATTTGCACAAAATTAAGACCGGAATCTATTCCTTGCTATACCCTCATAAACAGCAACTTTGTTTTGTGTAATTCATTGTTTGGTATAAGTAGCAATCAAAATCCTGACAATTATCACTTCCCTTCGAGATCTTTTCATCAACAACAATTTAATCGATAATGTTTCGTCAATCACTTTTAAAATCTATTAGACCGGCAATTGCTTATAGACCACAAATTGTCGTCTCCAGAAACTATGGTGTCATTGATGCAGCTACCCAAGCTGTATTCGGTAAGAAGGGTTTAGAAGAAAAGAAGCGTAAGGAAGGGGAATTAGAAAACAAAGCTCAAGAAGTGAACTTGGATGGTGGTAGAAAGGCTGCCAGTAAATTGGACGACGCACAGGATGCTACTCAAAATGTAAAGGAGACGGCAAAATCAAGCCTTGAGGATGCCAAAGAAGGTGCTCAATCTACTATTCAAAATGCTGCTGACAAGGTTAAATCTGCCGCTGAGACTGTCAACAAGAAGACTGGTCAGGTTCTTGCAGACGGTATTGATACCGCTCAGCAAGCAGTCAAAACTGGATCCAATAAGAGTGAGGATTTGGCATCAAAAACCAAGGAAACTGTTGAAAACGCTGCTGAATTGGCTTATGAAAAGCGCATTGAATTAGAAGAAGAGGAGGGTAGAGAAGAGGTTAAAGAGAACATCAAAGGTTATGCAAGCTTACAAGATAAGGGAAGAAAAGCTCCAATCGAGCAAAACAGACCTGATGATGCTATGTAGAGAGACTATTTATAACTATAAATTATTGCTAAGTGCTATTCTAGATATCTTCATCGCTAGTATCGTGCAAATCGTCGATGTTTGTAGTATGAGGTGAAAAATTCACCCTTCGAGCACTTCTACCAGATTCATTTGAGCCACTTCTTCTCCTCCGTGCTTCCAGTTCTTCATCATTACTATTCATTGATCGTGCCCTCCTAACTCGCCTGGACTCTCGGAATCCTCCTCGCATGCGAGGTAAACTTGTCCCTCCCAAAGGATCAGGGAAGGGAAACCGTTTTGGCAATACGATACTTGGGTCTTGAGATCGAGTGGGGCGTGATTGGTAGGGTGGTGTGGTCCAATTGTGATCCATATAGGAGTCAGTTACGGGGGTAACACGTGGATTGAATGGTCGCCTGAATGGACGGAATACATCAGTTGAGTGAGTCATTAAATGCTCAACAATTTCAGATTCATTGTTATAATTGGCAACGACATTTTCCTCGATGTTTTCCTTCTTGGATATGTTGGGATCGTTTTTCCTAGCCTCAACCTCCTTTCGACACAAAGGACATGACACATGTGCTTTTAACCATTCAACAATACAAGATAGCCCAAATACATGTCCACACTCAGGCATCTTGACGGCAATATGTCCTTCTTTTTTGTATTGCTCTATTTTCTTTTCCTTTCTCTCCTTACCGTCACTGTTATAGCCAGGAAATTGATCATCTATAGTCACATTTTCGAACGTTGACAAGTTGCGTTGCGGAAATCTACTATATAAACTGCCTCCGACATCCGTGGGCAAGAATAAGTGTGGATCATTAAACGTGGATGACCTTTCAAGGGCTTCTAATTGTATACCATACTCGTCTCGAAGTTTCATCTTAAACTCTTTATCCTGTTCCAACAACTCTCTGTAGATGCCTTCTTCCGGCAGCTCCATACACTCTTTAACTTCTACTTTCTCGGTCTGGAACTTGTCATAACATATCGCACATTCCTTATCCACTAGTTGTGTTGGATCAACCTTGACGAGATTAGCAATAGCATCATCCGACGCCAGACGACTGCCAAGTCCAGCGGCATCTAGTGCACGATCAAATACATCACGCAACCAGAATGGGATACCATTAGTATCTCCGTTTGATACTTCGAAGTCGATAATTACAGGTGAATCCATTGGAGATACTACTTTGGAACAAAAAGGAGAAAAAATCTACTAAAACAAATTTAATTTTCTAGATTTGCGCGGTTTTATCTATTACACAGGATATGTATGAAGTCCTAGCTGTTGCCTAATCAGGTTGATTCTGGTCTTCTCGTGGTACGACAAACTCCTAAAGTACTCTTCTGTCATATTAATAAATTCAAAGGCTTTTTTTACCAGCTCAGCATCCATATTTCGCAATGCATTCTGGGTTTCCATCGGCAATCCAGACCATACTGCGCCTGCTGTCATCTGTTGCGACATGTACGAGGAAGCTCCGTTATTTGGTATTCCTTGTTGGAATTGTGGCTGCAGGTACAATGGTTGAGAACTTGGCTGTGGTGTAGACGACACTGATTTGGAAGTAAGCACATCGTTATCGACAAAGCCCATCAACAACAACACTTGTGCAGCACACACGGCAAACTCTGGGTTCATTTGGTAGAGATCTTGTGCTCTTGTTGGGTCGGCTTGCAACGCGTTTTTCATAGTGGCAAGTGATTCAATCAATTGTGTAGGTTGAATCTTGCTGAGTGTAGCGTCTATATTATCAGGTGCAGCAAATGGTAAAGAAGGTGTGTATGGAAGTGACTTTGTCGCTTGGGTAAACTTTATTGGAACAGTTTCTGTTGGTCCATTCTGGGGCAAACTTGGATTGAAACTCAGAGCAGATGGTACAGTCATGGCATTACTTGCAACCGGGGTTGTTGGAAGCGGTGAGTTGGTCCTTCCCATGAAGGGGCTGCTACCTCCTGTCATTGCTGGTGGTAACTGGACATTTTTTGGTAAGTTGTTTCTATTTAGAGCAAGCACTCTCCCAGGTGGCCCACTATTTCCCTTGAACGCCTCTTTTGATCCTTCAATTTTAAACCTCCTGGAGTGACCATTAGGTTGATGTATTATTATCGAGCCCAACAAAGGTGCTGCGTTTTGAGCATCACGAGTGGTTTGGTATTCAACAAAACAATATCCTCTGTTTTTACCTTGAAAATCGTATTGTAATCTCACATCTACAATGTTTCCAGATCCGCAAACAACTGATTTGACGGTCTCTTCGTCCCATTCATATGGAACCAGACCAACGTAGAGAATATTAGAGTTGATTGGTTTAGGTGGCATTAGTGAAGGAGATCTAGTGGTGAATACAATTTTTTTTTTTTTCTTGGTGAGACTTCTAGATATTTGTTCTACCATCTATACAACTCTTTCAGCTCCACTCAACTTTACTGCAGCACCATATTTTTGCAACTTTGTTAACAATGTGTCACCTTGTTTGATTAACAAATGGTATTGATTGTTCTTATTGTCAGGTCTGTTTGTTTCTATTATTCCGTTAACCTTGTCAATAACACAGTTGAGCTTTTTGTTTGGAATAAACCTACACAAGTCTTGGTCTAAAAAGTCTTCGCTAATGTTGAAATTGGCTGCCATTGATTTTAACGACAATGACTTATAACTCTCTAACAATTGTCCATAAGCTTTACATCTCATTTCCCGGAGAAAGTAGTTTGCATGGGCGTGTAAATACTTGTTTGGTAATAGCAACTGATCATATGATTGTAAAAGGTAGTCAAATAAACAGTTATATTGACATGTGTATAATGAATTAGTCAAGTTTAGCAAAGGTTCCAACTCTGGTGCAGACGAGTAAATTGATAAAATCTCTGGTGAGTCGATAATCTTTTCCTTTAAGTCAACTCTATCTAAGGATATCACACCAGCAACAATTGCATAATGCGCAATTTGCTCATATGTACACAACTCTGTGGATGTAAAAGTTGCCAACGAGTCTGTAAGTAGCTTTGAAGCTTCAGAAAAGTTTCTTGTAGCAAGCAAGTAAATCCCATTGTAGGCCTTAAATCTATTACGACGCTCCCAATCACCACCCTTTTCAATGAGAACCGAAATTTGATCAAGATCCTTGCGAACCTGTGGCAAATCGTTAAAGAAAAAGTCAAGTCTAGTCAATGTCAACAAATTGTCAATCTTTTTACCAGTATCTGAAGTCAATTCCACCACCTTGTTCAATGTTTCAGTAGCATTGGCTCTGTCAATAATCTTTGTATAGTATTCGGCCAATTTGGTCGTCGTGGTGACAACATCCAACTCGGTTTCCTCTTCTCCCTCAGCTTCCTTGATCTTCAGCTTCAACTCGGTTACCTCTTCTTCATTTTTTGATACAAGCTCTTTGTACAAAGATTCATCAAATGGAAAATCTTTCACCTTTTCGGGGAGGTACTTGTAATAAGGTGCAAGATTATCACTTTTGATGGCTGCGACTAATTCTCCAACAATCTTCTCTCTCTCCTCGGTTGAAATTGACGTAGTGAGTAGAAACTCTTTCTCTGATAGTTTGTGATTAGGGATATGAGGTATGTCAGATTCTATTTCCATGGTGGCGTGATTATTGGTGAAAAACAATTTATCCCGTGGAAGGCAAATTTTTTTGAAGTTATGTCCGGTTGATTTTATCTGCGACAAATAATTTTGAGACAACGCTTTACGACACACCCCTCACAACTCCGAAATTCGTTCCGAGCATGGTGTTATTGTGCTCCCCCATTGTGAGACTCCCCAAATGCATGCACTAGCAGACATGGTTTAGTCTCTATCCTTGATTCTACTTCTACCCCTCTTATTTGTGCAGTTATAAATCCGAATAGCCGCTGCAAAAAACGTCTGCAACTGCGGATAAAAAATATATACAGAAACAGCCCAGAATCTCCGTAGGGTAATGTGGGGTTGATGAAAAAAAAAAAATATATGCAAGTATATATATCCAAGGTAATTTGCCAGGAGAATCTGATATTGAGATCGAAAACTCCCCACTGTATCCATTATGTCAGTTAAAGACGATATCCCAGCTATCTTTTTAGATAAGGTTTCTCCAAGAGGTCTTGAAGCAATTCAAAAGACAAAGGACTTTGTCGACCAATATTGTATCCCTGCTGATAAGATTTTCAAGGAGCAAATTTCGCAAGACCCAAAAATAAGATGGAAACAATATCCAGCTATCATTGAACCATTGAAGAAAAAGGCTAGAGAGTTGGGTTTGTGGAACATGTTTTTGTCCAAGCATTACAAAGAGGGTCCTCAATTTACCAATTTGGAATACGGATTAATGGCTAGGTATTTGGGAAGATGTCACACTGGACCAGAAGCAACCAACACCAGTGCCCCAGACACAGGTAATATGGAATTGTTTGCTAAATATGGTACAAAGGCGCAAAAGGATAAGTATTTAGTGCCCTTGATGGATGGTAAGATCAGATCGGCATTCTTGATGACCGAAAAGGGGATTTCATCGTCGAATGCATTAAACATTTCAACCACTGCCATTAAGAATGCCCGTGGTAACTATGTGTTGAATGGAACAAAGTGGTTTGCCTCTGGTGCTGGAGATCCAAGAACTGCTGTTTGGTTGGTTATGTGCAAAACAGACAATGATGAAAGTAATATGTTCAGAAACCACTCCGTGTTAGTCATTGATGTCAAGCATGCATTAGCATCAGGTAAGGCTGAAGTTATCAGGCCTTTGAGTATTTTTGGCTACGATGATGCACCCCATGGTCATTGTGAAATCGTTTTCAAGGATTATGAAGTTTCATCTGAATTGATGCCAGAAACGATTTTGGCCGGTGTCGGTAGGGGATTTGAATTGATTCAATCCCGTTTGGGTCCAGGTAGAATCCATCATTGTATGAGAGCCATAGGTGCTGGTGAATTTGCCTTGTTGCGTATTGCTCACAGAGCAAATCACAGAACCATCTTTGGTAGGCCAATGAATAGAAGAGAAGGCTTCTTGATGCAGTATGCCAAGTACAGAATTGAAATTCAAAAATGTTTATTATTGGTTTTGAATGCTGCTCACAAGATTGACATCACTAATGCCAAACATGCACAAAGAGAAATTGCCATGGCTAAAATTGAGACTCCAAAAACAATTTGCGATATTCTCGACTGGGGTATTCAAGTCTTTGGAGCCGAAGGATTCTCTCAAGATACAGAATTGGCACAAATGTATGCTTGGAATAGAACTTTGAGAATCGCTGATGGTCCTGATGAAGCACATTTGGCTCAATTGTCAAGAAGAGAAGCTGCCAAGTTTCCAGAAGTTGATGAGTTTTTCAAGAGTGTTGAATCAAGAGTTGAAGCTATTAGTAAGTTATAAAACTAGTATAAAACAGTTTGTTGAAAGTCATAAATTAATCCTTTTTCAAATAACGTCTTTTGTTTTGATTTTTCCTCTTTTATTAGTTTTTCTTGGTTCAATTTCTGCTCTTGTTCGGCTTGCTCAAAAGGTATTTGTTGTAGAGTTTCCAAATGGTCGTCCTCTCTGTCTATGTCGAGTTCTCCCATCATAACCACATTTTCACCCCTCACTATGAAAACACCTCGGTAAATCTCGCCAAATTTTTTGGGCTCTCCTTCAACGTATATCCTCTCAAATGTGTCTTGGAGAACCAAGTTTGCGAATTGGTCAAACGTTCTTAATATACCGAAAAAGTTTCTTCCGTCTCTTAACAACACAAATATTTTACGGTCAACAGACCCGACAATAGCAGCTGCTGTGGTGAACGCATAACTCTCCAAGTATAAATCTTCGACACTGGTTCCAAGAGGGTCACTAGGTTGCCCCTGCTGCGATGGTTGTTCACTCATGGGGAGTTTATTTTGAGTAGATTCAAAGTTGTCTCTGGTGGTTGATTTTTTTTCATGGCGAGAACGAGATTGATGTTTTCACACACGACCGAGATTACACCAAATTCGGTGGGAGAGTGTGTGTGAGGGAAAGATGCCTGGACTGGAGTGTAAAGAGATCTACTTAAGAGGGTGAAATTGATGTGGAGAGGCTACTATGAAAGTGCCTTTGTGAGGGGTAACACTTTGATAAGCTTAAGAGAGCGTTAGGTTGACTGTGGAAAAGTACACTATGGTAGTTTGAGCTTGAGCCCATTGTCATGCATCGACTTGTCCCAATCATCCACTTCATGTTGCATTCTTTTGGCTCTAGTTGACAACTGATAGGTTTCACTTAGGGTATAAATTTTGCGATGACTGAAAAAAAAAATAGGGTCTTAATAACTTACCAAGGATGACCTTTTTCAACTACAAAGACCACATCGAGGAGGGCGATTTGGTGCTAGCCTTTATCAATAGATCTACAATAAAGCCTATATATGTCAAGAGTGGCGAAATTCTCAACACACGTTATGGTCATTTCCTTCATTCTTCGATGATTGGTATGAAGTATGGTGCACAGATGCGTGGGGCTAAAGGGTATGGGTTTATTCACTTATTGTATCCTAGTCCCGAAATGTGGACCTTGTCATTACCTCATAGAACTCAGATTGTATACACACCAGATTCGTCATATATTATACAGAGGTTGAATGTTCGACCCGGATCAAGAGTTATTGAGGCTGGGACAGGGTCAGCTTCATTTACACATTCATTTGCAAGAACCGTGGGAGAAAGTGGTAAGGTGTTTACATTTGAGTTCCACGAGCCGAGATACTTGGAGGCAAAGACCGAATTGCAAAGCCATGGGTTGACAAACACCGTCATTACTCATCGCGATGTTTGCAATGGAGGATTTAACGTCGATGGCACAATTGACGGTGATGTGGTGTTTTTAGATTTACCGTCTCCTTGGGATGCTATACCGCATTTGGATACAGTCGTTGCAAAGCAGAAGCGAGTGGGGATATGTTGCTTTTCTCCATGTATTGAACAAGTGGCTAAAACAGTAACTGCGTTGGAAGAAAATGGTTGGACAAATGTGGAAATGGTTGAAATTGCTGCAAAGAGATGGGAAGCACGAAAAGAAATGAAGAGAGATGTGAGCAATGCTATCAAAAGGATAAAAGATATACAGGGGAGGAAACAGTATGGCATTGAAAGTAGGAGAGCTGGGCACCCACCTCAAAAATTGGCCAAATCTGACGACTCGTTCAAATCGGCCAGAAAAAGTGCTAAAGTAAAGGAAGGTGAATATGGGTATGAATGGCTTGAAGTGACAAAGACTGAATCGGAGATTAAAAGTCACACTTCGTATTTAACGTTTGCATATAGGATATTGCTATAGAATATTGGTAGCGTAATAAGTCGTTGACATTTTTTTCCAAACCGAACCGAATAATCGAGATAATCAACGGTTCTTCCTCCAAGCATGAGTTCACCAATTGGTATGTATCGCATCCTCTACGTATCCTAGACTGACACTAACCAGAATATAGTACTTGATCAAGGAACTGGGTTTGTTAAAATTGGTAGAGCAGGCACCAATTTTCCTGACTACACTTTCCCATCTATGGTGGGAAGGCCAATATTGCGAGCAGAAGAGCGTAATCTTCTCGTTCCTGATGATATTGAGATTAAAGACGTTATGTGTGGATCAGAAGCAAGTCAAGTGAGGTCTTTGCTTCAGATAAACTACCCCATGGAGAATGGTATTATCAAGAACTGGGAAGATATGGAACACTTGTGGGATTACGCCTTCTACGAGAAGATGAAATTGAACCCTCAAGGACAAAAGATCTTGTTAACTGAGCCTCCAATGAACCCATTAAAGAATCGAGAAACTATGTGTCAGGTCATGTTTGAAAAATACGGATTTGACGGAGTTTATGTTGCCATTCAAGCGGTGTTGGCATTGTATGCGCAAGGATTGAGTTCAGGAGTTGTTGTTGACTCAGGTGATGGTGTAACTCATATTGTCCCTGTTTATGAGTCAGTTGTGTTGAACCATCTTACAAAGAGATTGGATGTTGCAGGAAGAGATGTCACCAGGCATTTGATTAACTTGTTATTCCGTCGTGGTTATGCATTCAACAGAACTGCTGATTTTGAAACTGTACGTCAGATTAAGGAGAAGCTATGTTATGTTAGTTATGATTTAGAGTTTGATTCAAAATTGTCTACGGAGACCACAACATTGGTAGAGTCTTATGAGTTGCCAGATGGAAGGGTGATCAAAGTTGGTAGTGAGAGATTTGAAGCCCCAGAGTGTCTATTTCAACCACACTTGGTTGACGTTGAGCAGCCAGGAGTGGGAGAAACTTTGTTCAACACGATCCAATCAGCTGATGTTGATGTAAGATCCTCCTTGTTCAAAGCAATTGTCTTGTCTGGTGGTTCCTCAATGTATCCTGGATTGCCATCGAGATTGGAAAAGGAGCTTAAACAGTTGTGGTTGACCAGGGTATTACGTGGCGATGCTACTAGATTGGACAAGTTCAAGGTAAGAATTGAAGACCCACCAAGAAGAAAGAACATGGTTTTTATTGGAGGTGCAGTTTTGGCCAACATCATGGCCGATAAGGACCACATGTGGATTTCAAAGCAGGAGTGGGAAGAGCAAGGACCAAGAGTTTTACAAAAGTTGGGACCTAGATAGTTTAGCAATTATAAGTTCTAATCTGATCTATAATGTCATTCACTAATGAGTCGTAGGCTTCGGTCGTGATTCCTTCACCTGAGATTCTCTTATTGTAGCCCAAGTTGACACTTTGATGGACAATTTTAGTGACAAAGTTTTCATCAACCACCTTTGGGTGGAAAAATTCACTGTTTAAGCATTCTTCTACCGTCCAACGATCATTAGGGTCACGAGCAAGGCAGTTGCGCATAAGATTGATGGCACTTTGTGGCACGGGCACATCGCCGATACCTAAATGCGGGTATTGTATTTTGTATTGTGGATTCATAATTGCTAATATCCTCTTTGTGCCGGCTAAAGAAGCGTACGGAGGTCTTCCGTAAATGAATTGATACATGATACACCCACAAGACCATATATCTGATGGCCTACCAACTCTCCAGGTTGTATTTTTCGTTTCCGCCATACTCGCCTCCTCTAACGCCTCTGGTGCCATGTAGTTTGGTGTTCCAATTTGAGACTCTCGGTATATGTTGGCTGTATGGTCAGGTACAGCATTTGCAATTCCAAAGTCGATGATTTTCAAAATCCCTCGCACCATAAGAAAATTTGCCGGTTTCAAGTCACTGTGCACAACGCCTGCATCATGTACATCTCTTACACATTTAAACATTTCCGAAATGTGGTATCTGACAAATTGTAGGTCCAACGGTAGATTCATATTGAGTCTGTTTTGAAACAACATTGCTAAATCAATATCCCCTTTTTCCATTATCAAGTAAATTGATGATTTTGTCACCTCACTGTCGTAAAGCTTCACTACTCGCTTGTAATTTCTCAATCTTCGAAGAAGCTCAATCTCTCCCTTAAATGAGGTAATATCCTCTGTTGAGTTTAAAGTGACTTTTTTCAATGCAAATTGGTGACCATTGGCTGCCTTTATACGGTAAACCTTGGATGACCCGCCTCTTCCTAGTAGCTCCAATTTCTCGTATCTTTTGTTGTTGACAATAAAGGTTCGTGACTCTGCAATGGAAGCTGTGGGTGGAACCACTACTGGTGCAGGTGGTGCTGTGGGAACTGTTGATACTACTGGTGCCATCGCTACTGCTGCTGCTGCTGCTGTTGCTGCTGCCGGGGAATCCTTCTTTGGAGTCACTGGTTTCCTAAACGTATTCGATATATCACTCAATGGGTGGCGTCTGACTGGAGACTTGTTTCTCTCCTCAACGTTTTTCTTAATCAATTCCTCATCAATATAGTCATCTTCTAATGTATTGTTTTGACTTGCTCTCTTCGGCGCCCCTAGCCCCTTGCCATACCGTCTCCTTTTGATGCGATTTTCCGAGCCAGTAATTGTCGACTTCGACGTTGATCCCGACTTGTCCTCCATAAGACCATCTGAGAGTGAGTTTTCCGTAGTTGTTGTTGTATGTCCAAACACAGCAATAAATTTCTTTCTCAAGTCAGTTGATCTCTCAGGAAAGTCTTGATGGTAAATTCCTGTTACTGGGGTGTTTCGTTTTGAATTTAGCATTTCAATGCTATAGGAGCTTAGTGATGGCGGTGGCGCACAAGTATTGTCATCTTCACCCATGCTGTGATTCGATGATGAATGATGATCATATAGCATTGGTTTTTGTTGATGTTTCTGTGATGTACGTTTTTTTTATTTGTTTACAAAAAAAATATTTTGTACAAGCTCGCGTTGGATGGGGTGTACAAGCAGTTTATGAGGAGCGAAGAAGAGTCATAATGCAATGTGAAGTTAGAGTAATCGAAGATTGTGGATAGGTTAAGTGCAGAGTTGTAAATATCAAAAAAAGGAGTATAAATTGGACAAAAAGGTATGCTCCCAGTGAGGTTCGAACTCACGATCTTCTGATGTCACACTACTTATTAAGTTATGAGACAAATGTTCTAACCAACTAAACTATGGGAGCTTTCGACCACTGCGTCATATCAGCGATTTCCAATGAAGGAAATAATTACGAGTTTTTTATTTGATCAATTTTAGTCACGTTTTTGAAAGATAGAGGAGTGTTAAGGGTTTTGAAGCTTTTTTGAGAACTTTTACGGTCTTCAATGTTCTCAAAAAATGCTGAAAGAGCTACG
Source organism: Candida orthopsilosis Co 90-125 (assembly GCF_000315875.1). Taxonomy (NCBI): domain Eukaryota; kingdom Fungi; phylum Ascomycota; class Pichiomycetes; order Serinales; family Debaryomycetaceae; genus Lodderomyces; species Lodderomyces orthopsilosis. Next base: position 221,466 of record NC_018297.1, read on the forward strand.
AAGTGGATACAGCTATGTCAAGTACTGATGCATATGGGCAATCACCCACAGGTAGTTATATTCTGATTGCATATGAGACTATGACGGGGTTTCTTGTAGCAAGTGTCATTAAAAGCAGTCCTAATGGCTTATGTAGAATTTTGTGGTGTCGAATAGATATGCCAAATGATAAGGCATCGGATAGAGAAATCATAATTCATTATACTGAGCTATTAGGCTGACCCAGAACCTCGCGAAGAATACAAGATGGAGGTATTGCTTTGTGGTTTCGAAAATTATGATGGTGACACCTCTTTGCTGCAATCTATAACATTGAGCTATCGAAGAGAATAGGTGTTAAATTAAAGTAGTTATGTATTTTACGTCAATAATGTGATGTTAACACAGGTTGCAACTATCCATTATAGTATTCTAAAATACAAGCAACAACACAGCCAAATGCAATTTACCCTGATCTAAAAGCCTAATCAAAAAACAATCTACATTGAGCTTGTGTCGTGCATTGTCAACAGACGCTACTTGTTGTAATCTTTGTTTAAAAAGAGTCTTTTCCCGCAAGCTCTGATTATCCTGAAGTATCCTGTTTTGAGGCTTTTACGTACGTGGGCCTGGTCAGCTTACCATTTCACACATCCACGTGCGATAAATTTTCGAGAATTTACTCTGAAGTTGTTATTTTTTCACAACGTTAAGTGCGAAATGTTGCAAAACAATTCTTGCAACAAAAACTATACCAAAAAAATCACATGCACAGTGTATACAGATAAACACGTGGGAAGGTAGAGACAAAGAGTGGGCCGTAATCCAATGGAAGTACTTTATCATTTCAGAACAGTCAAAAAAAAAAGTGCAGTACACAATGGTTTATATTACAAAAAAGAACGACCAGGGAGAGGATTGAACTCTCGATCTTGTGATTAACAGTCACACGCCTTAACCAGCTTGGCCACCCAGTCAACTGACAACTGCGCTATTGCGCTGAATTGTTGAGCTTTGTTGGAATTATGAAGTTCCTTGACACATGATTCTAGATTACTATGTTTTAAGAACCGTTTCCAAGCCTTGACACATTAGTCAAGATAGCTCACCCTTTCACGACAATTTATTCATTCTCATCTTCTCACGTTAGACAAGTTAAGCAGGTAAGATCATTGTCCGGATAAGGAGTTTACATAACAAGATTAGATGACTATAACAAATTGTTTTAGTTGTTGATACTTTGAAATGTTAATCTTAAAAGTGTGAAAAAATAAAGAATCAAGATCGTCAATGTTTATAATTCACCCTAAAGAGGCTCAATGGAGTTATGGGAAAGGGATTATTAATTAGAATAAGGAATAATGAATGATCAACTGTTTATACCTACTAAGTTTTATCCTAAAGAGAGAATTCGAGATTGGGTTTGTTTGGCTTCTCGCTGGAGTGGCAAGGAAGTTCAGGATTGTTCTCTTTGATTCTATGAAAGATATTTGATTTTAAAAAAGCATAGAATCCCCGCTGGGAATAAAATGAGGATGATAAAAGCCTTGAGTGTTATTTAGATCAGTCAGATCTCGACCAATACATCTTTGGACAGTTAACTCATTTTATTGTAGTACTCATATCAATTAAAAGCTTCCGCTACTTTAATTTGGCATACGTATATTTATTTTGGTTAATTACCTAACCCTACCATTACCAACAATGAGAGAATACAACAGGGTTTGTTGTTTAATCAACTAATGTGTTTGGTTATGAATGAACTTTGTGTGTTTGAAGTTCTGGTCTTTGGGCTTTCTTGTTTAGAAGACTTTTATGTGCTGCCTTGCCAATTGGGTCACCGTATCGGACTTGTGTCTAAAGCGTGATTGGTTCTATTTGGATTACATTGTGAGTTTTTGTTATGAATTTGGGTTATTTGCCGTTAAGAGTACTTCGGTTTAAAAAGATACAGTTTTCCTTAGTTTTTTTATAGTTTCGTGTTTTTAGAAAATCAATTAAATTTCTGCTTAAGTTTCACTTATTCAAGTTCTGTATTTCAGTCTCTGTTTCGTGGCACAACATTGGATATTCCCTCTCAACTACTACAACAAGACCATATTATAAGACAGGATTTGGAGATTCAGGGAAAGTTTGAATCCGAAGGAGCTTTAAAAGACTGCATACCAAAAAATAGAACTTTTTCGAAGTTGTCTACGCTTGTTAGGGGTGGATTGATTTATAATTTCAATATAACTATAAACGGTGACAGTAATATTTATTATGTACGTATAATTATAAACTAAAACTAAAGACTATTCCGATCAGTTCAATAAGTACGACGGAATTCAATATATTTATAGTGTGCGCTGGTATTATCACGTTGGCAATTAGACGTTTATGATAGTTTGTGTTTGACTTGTTTAGCTAAGAGTATAATCATCAGGAGTTCGTGCGCTATGAGAGTTCTTGGTTATACTTAAAACCACTTACGACGAGTTATCGAGAAAGGCATCTCTAGATAGGTGGCTTTAGTGAAAAACTAATGAATTAAATGTTCCATATACCATTCGATTTGGAAATAAAAAGTTAGCAGAGTATGAATGGCGAGATCTATCAGTATCATCCAAGTGTATTCTGGTGATTAATTTTCCAGCTACGAAGCCCATACACTCGTATAGTTTGGTGTCCATATCTGAGCTTCTATATATATTCAACGATTGAAATGAACAGAAGTGATTTTTTTTACGTTTTGCAACCTGAAGGTTTTTTTTCGCAATCGCAACCCAAACATTCATGTTTTTATGTTTTCTAGCCCATTGAAGTGATGGCGCCACAGACAATGTTTTCTACGGTGATTAAGAAGCAAAAACCTCTCTTCCCAGTACCGTCTTTCCGTTGTAGTCAAAATGCACATATTTTTGGGGTTTTCTGGTTGACATCTGACAGTGACAAGCTCATACGATTTGAAAAGACCATCAGATGGAAGGTTTCTTTTATCCCAATTGAAGTAAAATAGTTTATAGATATAAATAATAATGATAAGTAATACATGAAGAACAAAAATTCATAGCGTTCGCTAAGGGACAAACCATTTCGTTGGTAAATTATCTACATTTCAATGAAGTAGCATATAAGTTTATCAATTTCAACAAATGAGATTCCGTAAAAAATCAAGCACTATAGTTTTCCAGTACAGATGAGGAACCTAGAACAAAAGAGATATGGAGCTAGTTAGAAAACGAAAATATGAAAACACCATGGTAACACAAGTAGTACTGATTTCAAGAACTTCTTCACTCCCTAAACAAAGGTTTGGTTATATTTAAGATACTGGAAAGGTATTATAACGTGAACTCTTATAAAATAAACATTTATAATATATAATCAGGACGTGTGAGGTTGTTTTTCACGCCTACTCATCTTTCTAATTCCTTAAAGTAAAAGTACAGCTACAGTGCCTGAAATACTTTGTGCAATATTTTTTATGCACCTGTTTGCATCTCCAGTCATTCCTTGGTCAATTCGTTCGTGATCTATTACAAAGTCAAAAGGCTAGACAAACCAATGGACTAGAGGCTGTGATATTCACCCTTTCAAGAGATGAAATTTTTCCTTAAAAATTTAAAAGATTTCAACTCATTGAAATTCATTTACAAAACGTTTCATATGAGTAGTGAACAATAAGAAGTGGGGAAATTAAGAGATGGGTTAAAGGTATAAAGACAAAGTCTAGATTTCACTAAAGAGTGAAATATATCCGGCTGGCTAAAAGCAATAACTGTTGATGTGGATTGCAAAGTACAAGTGTTGACTCCTGAAAGATCTAATCAGCACCGCAAGAAGAACAACGGAGTACTTACAATGTTCTCCGATTGGTTACACTAAAAGGACAGCAAATCAAGAGCATTTTTTGTTTAATTGTAGTTTTTGTGTACAGAAAAGAACAAAGAGCTTATCGCAATTTGATTGTGCTAACGAAGACAACACATCCTCCCTGGTCCCGTGAAAGGCATGCCATGAAGCCCAGGAGCCGCGTTGTCGGTTTAGCCCTGTTTTGAAAAGGTGGGACACGAGTAAATATGTCGTCGTAAATTTTTTTGATGTTTTCATCGTATAACCCAAAGAAAAGGAGTCTGAGCTATTTTCTCAATGTATAATCGTGTGGGGTGATTTTGTTAGTCACAAAATAAAGCAACAACATTTTTCTATTGATTTATTATTTTGTTCGTTTGTGTTAGTTTAATTTTACTCCGCTTTAAGGAAGAAAACAACTACCATTTTCTCTCTCATACGACTAAAAACCGTTTGTAGAGGTAAAAAGTAAAAGGATTCAACGAAAGTATAAATAGTAATTTGAATCCTCAAAACTCGTTCGCCCACTTTTTCAACCTTTTTCCCTTTCTTTTTTGCTTTCTTTCGCAATAGGTATTTTTGATTCACAATTAGGTAAGTAAATACAAGGGCAGAGTCCGGTACTATTGAAACTTGATACTAACAACAATTCATGCCTTTTAGTACACATTTACACCGCAAGAAAACTCCGAAAAACTATCCACAATGATCCATAACAACCACATCGATAAGAGAAAAATGTCCAACACAATGGACAAAGATGAGATTAAAGCTGCGATATTGAACGTCGAACACGAGGATGATATTGAAGAAATTGCTGAGGAATTTGAGATTGAAAACATTGCACGCCATGCCGAGGAAATTGAGCCAGACACCATCGAGGAGTTAGCTAGAAAGAACAAGGCGATGGAAATGATTCAAACATTTTTGCAGCAGGAAAATATGGAACTCAAGAAATCATACCAGGAACTTAGTAAGGAGAACCAAGCATTGAAGAAAGTCCTCAAGAATGACTTTCAATCAAATTATAGGTACATCAAGAAGGACTACTAATGGTATGATGATGCTAACGATGCTAATGATGCTAATGATGCTGATGATGCTGATGATGCTAATGATGCTGATGATTTGTGATGAGTATTCTATAGTTTTATAATTTTTCATAGTTTTTATAGTTTTTTTATAATTTGTGAATCTTTATAACATTGAAACTTGATTGTAGATACCATAACCATTTTATCAATTTGACCAAAGTCTAAGGTAAAGGTGAAAAAGTGGATTTTGTTACGCAAGTGTTTATGCATCTACCACGTGATCTACCTTAATCCATTTTTCGAGAACTTCAATCAGAGAAAAAATTGGTTGCAAAACCCATTTAGCTTGCACAAGGAACCCAGTCGCTAGAAATATTTGCCCATATTGTCCAGTGCTATCGACGAAAAGTGTGTCGCATCGAGAGGCTTATTTTTTTGGGACCGTACACTTTTCTTTCCTGAATAGCCACACCCCAATTTGTCCATACTTCGATTCTAGAATTATAGTATTTGCAGCCAGTACAGTTTCATCATATCACTCTATGTTGTCGAATACTATTAACATAGCTTTTTTCCTCCGTACTTAATAGTAGGGCGACCACACGAAGACAGAAGTATTAAAACGCTACCAATCAATTTATAAAAATGCTTTGTTTCTCCAGAGTGTTTCTAATGAGTCCATATCTCGAGTATTCTACAATATAGCCCAGAGGAGGAAGTTTGGGTTAGTCGCGTAAAGATGTATTGTACAAATTATTGTGGAATCAGATAAAGTTCAAGATGACACCTAACTAAGATACGTTCTGACTTGAGCGTTAAATCAACTTCCAATAGGATTGAAACTAGCTAAAGCTAACGGGTAGTCAGTATAATGTTATGGGGCGGGTTATTTACCATGAATTTTTTCAGTTTCAATGAATGAATTTTAAAGTAAAAAATTTTGGCTGCGAATTGGAGTCGCATAAAATTTTCTTTCTGAGATTCTTACATTGGCGTTCGACACGACTTTCACCTTTTTTCAATCAACTGCTTTCCATCATTTCTAAGTAATTTGTCACCCTTTCCCACCTAACGTACATCCCCATCTGTTTTCCATTGTCAAGTAGCTTGAAACTAGTTTCAACTCAAAATTTGCATCTGAAACTATGTCCACCACCAAAAAAGGCATTTGCTATCGAATTGGAGATTCATCATCCTCCCACATTTTGCCGATAAATCAAATCATCTACTCCCCTACTCAACGTGAATTGTTTACTGCGGGAAGGGATGGGTCGGTAAAAGTGTGGGAGAATGGTGACGGTGGTCTGTTTAGAAGCAATGAAGATCAAACCCGAAATGAAAGGGAGCAGTGTTTGAAATTGGAACAAGCGATTTCAGGCCGAAAGGTCCAATACGTTTTTCCAGTGGATGCTATTCACTTGAAAGGTTCAGTTCAAATTCACAATGATTGGGTTAATGATATCGAATTGATTGAGACTGAAAACACTATAATAACTTGCAGCTCTGATTTAAGCTGCAAATTGTTGAACACTAAGCTCCAAGAAACAACAACTCTCCCGCCCATCCATACAGATTATGTTAAAAGGGTGGTAGCTACTCAAGATGGATTTGTTTCAGGTGGTTTGGATAAGAAAATCATCAATTGGGACCTTCAAAAGTTGCGCGCTGTGCTGGTAATGGATAATGAATGTGGAATATATTCATTATCTAGCGAATCAAGAACAGTCGCAACTGGGGGGCAGAGCCTGGTTGTTAATTTGTATGATGTTCGATCCACAACGAAAATAAGATCACTTATTGGACATCAAGGAATGGTGCGCTGTCTCCTCCAAGATGGCCATTTCATCTTGTCAGGAGGCAGCGATACCACAATAAAGCTTTGGGATTTGCGCACGTTCAAAGTGTATAAAAATTTTGACATTCATGATTTTCCAGTGTGGGCCATGCTGGGAGATGCTAAATGCTTTTACTCAGGAGATCGGGGTGGTAATATTGTCAAGACCGATTTGTCAAATTTGTTTGTTAATAAAACTGATAGGTATTTCGAAAATACATTTACAACAAATGAATGCACCTCTATTGATGAACAATTGGGGATTTCAACAATAATTGCCAAGAATGAGTCGCCAATTTTATCAATTTGTCATAATGAGGATTCAATTTTTATTTCAGATTATGATTCATTAAGTAGATATGTTAACCCAGATACTTCAACGCTTGCCCAATATCAGTTCTTGAAAACGTGCCTTGATTATTCACCCAGTGATGATTTACTGGATGAAGCACAACCAAATGATGATTTGAATTCAATGTTTTATGATTTGGTGAGTCATTTATCGGTTGATACAGCAAATAATGAGTTGCAGAGTAATTACTCCGTTGAGCAAGAAGAGCCAACTGAATCATATAATTCTATGTTTCTCAATGTCAATGGAGGACCATCGACTGAATTTGTCAACGCATATCAACTGGATCTTACTGTATCGGACGAGTTTGTTGACACCACACCAATTGAGATTTTGCTCAATCCGACTGATCAAATCACGCCAATTCCATTCAATTTAAAGCCTATTGCAAGGTATGAGATTGTTCCGCATAGTGTTGTTTCAAAAAGGATACTTAATAATAAACGACAAATAATGGCATTGTATTTGAATGGTGATATTCGCATGTGGGATATTTTAATTTGCAAAGAGTTGAAAAATTTTCCAAGCCGCCATGGGAAACTCCTCACAGGGAAGGAATTGGAGTACCGACTTAAGGAAATGGATGATTTGGTGCAGCAATACCAGAGTCTGGATACTCTCAACAATTGGTGCGAAGTCGAAATTAAAGCGGGAAAATTGTTGGTTACTATAAAGGATACATCTGTGATGAACGTGGAGATTTACTATGATGACATGGTAAAGGATTACCCGTTCCTTGCCATAGATCATCCTGAAACAATTGCACGAATGGGTAATCACAAAATTGCTGTTGGTGATGACGATCGGTTCCACCTTGGGTTGATTTTGTTGAATTCGATTTTCCATGGGTATACCATGTATGAATGGGTGTTTGATGAGTTATTACGGGAGGAAATTCGCCTACAGAAACCAAGTGATAGTGATAGTGTCACCAGTAGGTTAAAGAGTTGGCGAAAATCTTCCAAAAGAAGTCTCACTGAAGCATCACCAATAAACTCAGCCAATGTTAGCGTTAACGAGATGCCCATCAATCCACCACTAAGTGAGTTTCTTAATACACCAGAGGAGAATTTGGCAAAGGCGGTTCCCCAGTACAATGACACCATCATGTGTTTGTTACAGGCAAACAAAAGGATATATCAAGAGAGGCCGAAATCAGGCGAATCAGTTCTACGAGTCAACCACGTCAACCCATGTTTAGCCTCTGATGAAGATGAGTTGAAATATTTCCCCGTCATCAATGCCAAACATTTCCCACTGGATATGAATGTGATTTTATTTGAGTATTCACCAGAATTGGGCAATTACCGTGATTTGAGCTACTTTAAAATTAGTGACATCAATAACCTACCTGAGTTTCCTCAACAAGAACTCATCAATGAGTTGCGTTGTTCAATACCACGTTGGATTGGACAACCAATCCTCTACAATCGATTCAATATCAAAGAGTCACCGAAGATTACTTTCCGTTTGCTTGAAGTAGATTATTTCAACCTACCACCAACAGTAAAGATTGGAGGTAAGTCACAACGCAAGATCAAATCCCTACCAGCTTTGGAGAGTAGTATCAAGTTGACATCACATAACATGTTGAGGGTGTCAAAGATCCTATATTTTCTCACCGACAAGTTCGAAGCTAGTACAAAAGAGATGAAGGATAAGAAGTTGAAACCAACAGATTGGCTAGTATTGGAATGCAAGGGACAAGAGCTTAGCAATTCAATGACGTTGCAAACGATCAAGACAAAGATTTGGAAAAGCAGCACTGATATTGAGTTACGTTTCAGGAGAAAATTTGATTAGATATTGCAGGTTAATGCGATTTTATTTCAACTAATTTATATGGTACAAACTGAGAAATCAAAGACTTCTTAAGCTTATAGTTCTCTTGATAGTTTGATTCCTTCAACAACCGAGTATATGATACTACTTCTTCATATTCTTTTGCTCTATTTCTCACCGGAAATTGTGAACGAACGGACTTTCGTAGTATAACTATCGAAAGTCATTAAATATACGAACCTCTTTAGTATTATCATCGAAAATTAAAGCAAAGTAGACCCATGAAGCATGGTTTTGGAGGTAATTATACACTATGAACTGTTATACAATATAGCATGGTACATCAGCATGATCTAGGACATATTGCAGCTGGAGAGAAGTGTTGCCCAAATCATAGAGTCCTGCTTTTCAGTCTCTTAGAATAGAAAGCGAAACAGAGCTTATCTAGAGTAAGATGATGCAAATTGAGGACGTTCACAACACTCACGATAAAAACTCCTTATTGATAAACCCTTTCTATCGCTACACATAAAATTCTCACATCTGTACAAACAGGGGCCACTTTTAGGCATAAAGTGAGCACCATGGTCACTGTCCATTTGAACACCTAGATAGTGCCACTTCCATTTCCCGTAGATCCTCTTCTAGTCGTGCGTAGCTCAAACTGTACAAAATAATTTTTTTTTCAACTCTCATCACATCACCAACATCACCAACATCACCAACATTACCACTACCAACTCCCCCACCATTAACTCCCCGCCATGGACGACAATGACAGAGCCATCTCCCGTTTGTTTAGGACGTACAAGACGGTAAAAGAAATGGTCAAGGATAGAGTATGTACCAAAGATACTATTTTATGAGCTCTATTACTAACTCCTCTCAGGGCTATTACATATCCCAAGAAGAACTCGAAATGACTTTGGAGCAGTTTAGGTCCAAGGTATGTAACTCCATGGGAGAGCCACAACGTAAACTCATGTGCTTCCAAGCCACGCCTAATGCTGAACAGTTGGAGAAATTCCCTGATATGGGATCCCTTTGGGTTGAATTTTGTGACGAGGCTAGTGTTGGTATCAAAACGATGAGGAATTTCTGTATACATATAAGTGAGAAAAACTTTAGTGTCGGTATATTCATCTATCAAAATGGTATAACTCCAAGTGCAAACAAATTGATCCCGACTGTGCAGCCAGCAACAATTGAAACTTTCCAAGAGAATGATTTGATTGTAAATATAACTCATCATGAATTGGTACCAAAACATATCAAGTTGAGTAGGGACGAAAAAAAGGAGTTGTTGGAGAGATATAGATTAAAGGAGTCACAGTTGCCGCGAATTCAAAGAGAAGACCCAGTTGCTAGATACCTTGGGTTGAAAAGAGGTGAAGTGGTGAAAATTATTCGAAGATCGGAAACTTCTGGACGTTATGCATCATATAGAATCTGTTTGTAATCTTGCGCAAAGTACGCTATCTTGAACACCTGTCCACCAGGACGCATCTGTAAGACAGACACTAGTAGATGGAGACACTTGGACACCTTGTTCTCCGAGGAATACAGGAGCTACAGTGATAATAATACTGTCAACAGTCTTTCCGAGTAAAGAATTAATCACACGAGCTCCGCCTTCAACCATGACCGACTTGATACCCAATTCATACAATTTGTCAAAAATGATTTCCCAATTGTCTCCACCTAGTAATGGCAATTTAACGACACCCTCTTTCTCCACCAGCTCATCAACAAGAATATACGGTGGTAATCCTTCACCAGCGTCACAAATTTTTTTTAAAGTCGATGTATTGTAATCCCACCTGCCTGATGGATCCACCACAATTGGTCTGATTTTACCACCCCCATAGCGACAATTCAATTTCGGATCATCTGCTAAAACTGTACCCACACCAACAAGTATCGCATCATGTTTTGACCGAAGGTAATGCGTCATTGTTTTTGTTTCCAAATGGGATAATTTAGTCTGTACGCCAGGCTCAGCGGCAATTCTCGAATCAATCGATTGTGCATATGTCAAGGTGATAAATGGTCTTCTATTGATGGGCTTGGGGAGGTATGGCTCCAAAAATGGCACAAGTGACTCAGGAAGTGGAATCAACGACATTGTTGTTTGTATCTTTTTTCTTTCTCTCCTTTTCCATTTCGGCGTCTCTTATAAGTTGTTGATCACGTAGGAAGCGTAGCTTCTCTCGTTGCTTCCAGTTTTCATACTCCAATTGAGGATCCAAGTCATCCGTATCATCAACGTCATATCTGTCTTCAGTGTCCTCTTTTGTACCCTTCAGTTCCAATTGGGAAAGCAAGACCTTACGGGATGCATTAGTACTCTCACCCTGTTGCTTTTTCAGAACATATACTGGCTTAGCAATCTCATCCTCAGAGGACGATTCAGATGAGGATTCTGACATGAGGAAAAGATGTGGAAGCAGAAGATTTTTCACATGCAAAAATTTGCGCGTCAATATAACACAGCTGGTTATGCTGACTGCTTACAAAATTGAAAGATATTCTTGTTATCTCTACTAATCTTGATATGATTCGACGATGCTATTCAAGTAAAGAACTAGTCATTTAGTTTTCTGTTCCAGAAACAAAAGACCTTGTGGCCTCCAGACAGTACTTACATCCTAACATGGGTTTAGCTTCAATGGTTCCGGTTGACACTGATAGAATACTACAATTATGCACCTATTTCAATGTATATACTTACATCCTAAAACAAGTTGGCTTCGAGTAGTAACTTGTTGATAGATTGATACATGCTCCTCTACCGTAGACTCTCCTAGTCGCCCCTCCCCACCTTATTGTTCATCCTTATTGTTCCCAAACGCGTATAAATTCCTTAATTCATCCAAAAAAAAAGTTTTCCAATTTATTTATCTTCTTCTGTTTACACTTTAGACCATGGCTTTTACTTGGGATACACCATTTGGCGTCAAATTATGGCCCATCTTTAATGAGTTAGTATCTACTGCAACTGGGGGCAAATTTATCCCTGCCGAGTTTCGCTTTGTGCAAGGGGAGTTGCCGCTTTCAACTTTGCACCCAGTGTTGTTGTCCATCGCTAGTTACTACATTGCCATTTTTGGCGGTAATTATTTATTCAAGAAACTCCAAATCAAACCATTTGTGCTAAATGGGTTATTCCAAATTCACAACTTGTTCTTGACTAGTTTATCATTGACTTTGTTGACATTAATGGTTGAGCAATTAGTGCCCATAATTTACCATCATGGATTGTTTTATGCCATTTGCTCACCAAAAGCATGGACCCAGGAGCTCGTCTGCTTATACTATTTAAACTACTTGACCAAGTTTGTTGAGTTTATTGACACTGTCTTCTTGGTGGTGAAGCAAAAGAAATTGACATTTTTGCACACCTATCATCATGGTGCCACTGCTTTACTTTGCTACACCCAATTGATTGGTGACACTTCCATCTCATGGGTTCCAATTTCATTAAATTTGGGTGTGCATGTTGTTATGTACTGGTACTATTTCCTTGCTGCTAGAGGAATCAGAGTTTGGTGGAAGGAATGGGTGACTCGTTTCCAAATTATTCAATTTGTCTTGGATTTAGGATTTGTTTACTTCGCCACTTATCAAAAGCTTGTGCTCCACTTCTTGCCAAACTATACTGATATTCTCCCAGTTTGTGGCGATTGTGCAGGTAACTTATACTCTGCTTATTCCGGTTGTGCTATTTTATCCTCCTACTTGGTGTTATTTATTGCGTTCTATATTGACGTTTACAGAAGAAAGTCATCAAAAAAGAGTAAAATTGTTAAAGCTGTTCACGGGGGTGTTGCTGCTCAAGTGAATGAATATGTTTACGTCACTGGTAGAGAAGCCACTCCAGTTCCAGAAGAGAAAGTGCGTTCTAGAAAATAGATAATATTAGACATCTTTATAAAATGGTATACTCTCTGCAGCTCCTGTCTTTTGAATTGCCAAGCTGCTAGCTTTAGTAGCGAAATTAACAGCCTCTTCAAGATTCTGCCCTAATGCTAAATTAGAAACAAGCGCACCAAAAAATGTATCACCTGCGCCAGTTGTGTCAACAACGGAATCAACCTTTTTGGCGGGGATAAATGTAGGTTCGCTTTCCCCGTTGTAAAAGATACTTCCCTCGCTGCCCATGGTGATAACAACCGTTTTGACATTCCCTTGATGAAGAAGCTTTTGAATTTCCACTGCCAACATGTCAAACAGCGTCACAGTGCCTCCCAAGAGATGCCTTGCGACGTCTTGCGCCTCTCCCTCATTGACAATCAAAAGGTCTATCTTGGATAATATTTCATTCGTAATCAACTCTGGCTTGTATGGGGAAGGATTGTATGCAATATTAATATCTGGCCTGTTTTTCTTTAGCCAAGTGATGCTCTTGGCAGTATCGGGATACTCATTCTGCAACACAACAAACGAGTCATCTTTGAAGATGGATGCATATTCCTCATCAGACAACTTCAATTCCCCATTTGCCCCCAGTGTGATTAAAATTCGATTTTCACCACTCTCCTCGACAATAATGACAGCCACTCCCGAAGACCCATCAACTGTTTTCACGTTTGACACATCAACTCCGGAATCAACAAGACACTGCTTCAAGCTCGCTCCAAATTGGTCTGTTCCCACCTTGCCAACCATTCTTGTGTTAACCTTACCGTCTGGTGATAATCTTGCCACAGCAATTGCTTCGTTCAAACCTTTGCCACCCATATGCATTTCAAATGAATTGGCCTGGTAGGTCTCGCCACCTTCTGGCACCTTGTTGGTGAACGTAACCAAGTCGTAATTGAGGGACCCTATAACTGTAATTGTCGGTGTCATTGTAGAGGAGTTCCAGTAAATAAACTAAATTCAAATTTTTCGCATTCGCATCAAATTCTATGCATCTACCTATTTACGCTAATTTTCCTTCCCTCTTCAACTTCATTCTTTGAGCGAATGTCAATGGTCCAGCTGGTTTTGCTTCTTGAGCGGCGGCTTGTGCTGCCATTTCATCCCTCTTTCTTTGCAACTCTTCATCCTTTTCTCTTTGCTTTCTCAATTCTTCCTTTAACTTGGCATGTTCAGCAGCTTGAGCCTTTCTTGCTGCTTCCTCTGCTTGTGCTTTACGCTCCCTCTCCTTTCTAACCTTTAATTCTTCAATACGTTGCCTCTTGACCTTTTCAATTCTCTCTTGCTTAGCCTTTTCGAACTTTTCATGAGCTTCTTGCTTCAATCTTTCTAATTTTGCAGCATTCTTGGCGTCAAGTTCAGCTTTGAAGGCAGTGTAGTCAGGCAACATACGTTCAAAACGTTCCTTCAAAGCGATAGCATTATCAAAGTCTTTCTTTGCTTTGGCAATCTTGGCATTCTTGGCAGCTTCATAGTTCTCAATCTCCAATGATCTTTGCTTTTCCGCTTCAGAATCCAATAATTTCAATTCATGTTGTCTATATGCTCTCTCCAAGTAGTCTGCCTTTTTAAAGGTAACCTTCAACTTCTCTTCTAACTCCTTTCTATCTTTATTCAATTGTTCAACTTGCATCATCTTCAACTTACCAGCGTCCAAATCTTTCAAGTTGTTCAAATCAACCTTGATGATACCCTTGGCATTAATCTCCTCAGCAAGTTTTCTCTTTTCATTCTCTTGAATCAATTCACGTTCTTTTTGTAATTTCTCCAATTTCTTACGCTCTTGCTCTTGGACTAGTCTTTCCTGTTCTGCCTTTTGTTCAGCAGCAATTCTCTCCTGCTTCAATCTAGCTTGTAATTCCTCCTCCTCACGTCTACGCTTCTCGGCCACAATCTTGCGTTCCTCAATAATCTTGGATCTATCAGCGAGAGCTTGCTGTTCGCGGACCAAATCAGCCATAGCACGATGCAATGCCACTTCTTGCGCTTGCTTACGACGAATTTCAAATTCTGGATCAATAATTTGAACTGATTCAGCAACAGTGGCTGCCAACTTGCTAATTTGAGTACGAACGATTTCAGCTGGCGAGATTTGCAACTTGCGAGTAGATGCATTGGTAACGTCTTCAAATGGACTAGATCTGAAGGAAACAACTCCAGCTTCATCATCAATAATTAAGGTAAGCAAATCATCCTTAACGGCATTGACAATTAACTCCTCAACCTCCAATTCGGATAAAGAGTATTGCAATCCTTTGAATACACCCAATGATACCAAAAACTCCAATTTGACAGTGTCATAAACCTGTGAAACCTGTTGAAAGATTTTGATTAAGATAACCTCAGTCAAGGTTGGGATGTATTTCTTAAACTCATCGTCAGATTCGATAGCCTTAAATATTTCTACGACTTCCTTCTTCACCGACAATGGTTGAAAATCGTCCTCTTCCAACAAGTCAAACAATTGCTTAACTGGTCCATCAACATATTTAATAATCCCTCTTTGAACAATAGATTTAATCAAGCCATCTCTTGTAGGCACTTGAGTTAAATTCAACAATGAAGACAATTTTGAATTCTTTGCTTTATGATCGTCGGCATCTTGAATGGCATTTTGAGAAATGGCCAATGTAGACAACACCAAAATCGAAGCATATCTCTTCAATTCCTCATCGGTAGCTTTCGGTGATTGTGAATACAAGTTGAAAAACTTGTTCCAAGCAGCAGCGTGAAACAATGTGTTATCTGAAACAGCAAAAATTCTAGCAAGGTTTTCATAATAATTGGTCATCATAGTTGGCTTTGGTGCCTTTTTGGAAGCAGTAATTAAACTATGCACATCATCAACTGATCTAAAGGACTCTTGCCATAATTCCAACTTGACAGCGATATTCAACTGAGAAAATCTTTGCTCTAAATAACGTTGAACAGTGTCAGAGTCAGACAAGTCAATAGCATTGTTAGATGAAGTTTTAACCTGGGTGGTGACTGTTTGCATATGAACCCTCAACAATTCACACAATCTTCTAAATTCTGCCTTCCTCTTAAAGTTTAAGCAAAACTTAAATGCCTGGTTAACAATAGCAGAATAAGTAACTTCCAATTTTGAATTGTTTCTTAAGATATCCAAACAGGCTCTGAAAGCTTCCCACAAGAACCTCAACCATGGAGTAACCAATTCTCTTTCAGTACGGTCAGCAGTGTCAGTATTTGAAACGGCGCTCAACAAAATAGATTCTGGAGTCTGAGCTGTTTCCAAGTCATCCTCAGCAGTTTCCTCTTGATCAATTTTAACATCGGCCTTGGCTTGTGCTTCATCCAACTTGGCTTCAGCTAAAGAAATAAATTTACGAACAATAGTTTGAACTGATTCCAATCCATGTTCAGACATTTGAATGTTTTTCTTATACTGGTGCAAAGCATCTTTGGCCAATTTACCTTTCCTTAATTCAACAGCCAATTCAATGAGCAAATTAGCTATAGGCTCTAAATCTTCCACTTGCAAGTAACGAATTCTTCTTGAAGTGATGAGCTCATACAAGGTATCCAAAGCGGCTTCCTTTTGCCCAACGGCGATCAAATCTTCTGCACGCTTCAAAACATTTTCCGGACGGAAATTGTGACTCTTGTGAGCTGGTGGCATGGTAAAGTCGTTGTTGTATGATGGGTAGTTCCTTGAAAAATTTTCAAAGATTGGAAAAATAAAAAGTAAATCAAAAAAGTCGTGTGGGTTTACCAAAACATCTCATGGAGATGTAGAGGTGACGTGAATACCAACGAAATGTTGGTGATGGAAGTAGGATTAAAAGGTTATGTCTTTACATATTATTCAGCTTCAGAAGCGGTAAAGACGACTGGTGTGATCTTTATCTGGAAAACCTTTTGGGGTTCCTTCGAGATTGATTCAAAGCGTACACCAAAAAGTCTTCGAGATCACCCTACAACTCCCCAAGATGGATTTATTTGAGGTTACAGCTTCGTCCAAAACTCAGATCAGCTTTGCTCCTCGGAAACACTTTTGCAGGACCCATTAGAATATTAGAACTGTATGATTTACCGCAATTGTCGAGGTATTTGCTCCATTGTTGATGCGTTTGCCTCTTTTGATATCCACACTCGTACAACACCATTCTGAAACTGCAATAGATGATCATTGCGGGACTGGTTCTTCACCTACATACGTTGTGGATCTGACGTTTCATGCGCCACAAAAGTGTTGCATTGCTATTCGCGTGAACAGCAACCCAACTTTGTGTCACGACCCAGTATATATAAAGAGGAACAACCCCAACACTTTCTCTATTTCTCTTCAATTCTCTTCAAAACCAAACCACTTAGAAATGTTCCGTAAATCAGCTATTAGATCAATCAGACCAATTGTGTACAGACCAGTTGTCATTTCGAGAAATTATGGTATCGTTGATGCCGCTACCCAAGCTGTGTTTGGCAAAAAGGGTTTAGAGGAAAAGAAGCGCAAGGAAGGGGAGTTAGAAAACAAAGCTCAAAAAGTGAACTTGGATGGTGGTAGAAAGGCTGCCAGCAAATTAGATGACGCACAGGATGCTGCCCAGGATGCCAAAGAAACTGCAAAATCAAACCTTGAAGATGCTAAAGACGGTGCCCAGTCTACTTTTCAAACTGCTGCTGAAACTGTCAAGTCTGCCGCTGATACTGTCAACAAAAAGACCGGAAAAGTCTTAGCTGATAGCATTGATGCCGCTCAAAAAAATGTCAATCCTTCCGATCTCGCTGATAAGGCGAAATCAGCAGCTGATACCATCAACAAAAAGACCGGTCAAGTTCTTGCTGATGGTATTGATACTGCTCAAAAAACAGTTAATCCGAATGACATCGCGGACAAGGCAAAATCTGCAGCTGATAAAATAAACAAGAAAACAGGTGAAGTTTTGGCCGACGGAGTGGAAGCTGGTGAAAAAATTGTAGGTACCACCAAGGAAGCTGCCGAAACAGCCAATAAGAAGACTGGAAATGTGCTTGCTGATGGCGTGGAAAAGGGGGAAGAGTTGGCCAACAAGACTAAGGAAACTGTTGATAATGTGGCCGAAGACGCCAAACTGCATCAAGCTAAGCAAGAGGTTAAAGAAAAAACCAAAGGATACGAAAGTTTGCAACACAAAGGTAGCAATGTTGAACGTGAACAACAACGTCCAGATGATGGGGTGTAGGAGCAGTTTAGATCTATAGGTGTTATATTGTATGCAACTGAAAGAATGATGTTACATGCTATACAGAAGATTCAATCACGGACTAGCTCGTCTCTATGGGGCTGGAAATTGATGTTCCATTTCTTTCACTGATTTGGCCAAGTTATCCTTATCTATTAATATGATACTCAATTTAGGATCAATTCCGTAATCAGTAAACACTCTCCTTGAATCCGTTTCCTGCTGACTCTTGTTCTTATAATCAAATATCCCTTTGTAAGTTGCATTTGACTCCAAAATTTGATCCTCTAAATGGAAATAATCAAACTCAACTGGTTTTTGTTCACTGGTTTTCCTCTTTTTACCTTTCTCTTCGTCATCATCTTTTTCTACAGCATCAACTAATTGATACACTTTAGATATTATCAAATAGTAATCGAAATTGAATTTTTCATTTGCATTCTCCGCTTTTTGCATTTCTTCCTGTAACATTTTGTACATTGGAGGTACTACTTCAATTGGCATATTTATCAATCTTTCACTTACAATTAGACCAACTTTTGGAGACCTCCCGGCTGTGCTTGGTTGCAATAACTTTTTCAATGTGATATTAAACTCTAGTATGTTCTTTGTTTGACTCAATACATATTCAATCAACTGCTTTACACTTGGCAGGGTCAAGTTATTCGATATACTGAAAACACTCAAAAGTGCATAGGGATCACTTTCTTGGCCTTCAGTTTTAATCGTAGTACCTACTGAGTTCTTTGTCAATATCAAATTGGAGATCCCACTAGTATCAAATTCACCATGATCATCCCCAAACAACTGACGCAAAAAGTTCTTTATCGCATGGAAATCAACATCAGGATTTAAATCAAAAAAATCAAAGTCGACATTGACGGTTTCTTGCATGTCGACATCACCGTCATTTTGTTGTTGGTCTAATTCATTATCTGATTCGTCAGTAGAACTGACATCTATATCAGAATCTGACTCTATTTGTCTCTTGCTCATGGGTACTTAGTTGAATGAAGAGTAGAGTTGATGTTTTTTTTTTTCGAAATTTTGCGATGATCATTAAGAGATGTCGCTAGTGCAAGGATACTCAAGCTCGGAAGAGGAGATAGAAGAGAAGACGGATGGGGTAAATCACAAAAGACAGAAAACTCTGACGTCTATATTTCAAGAGATTGCTTGCCCAACAACTTCTGATGAGAGCTTTCAACAATCAAAGCTCAAAGAAGCCAAAGCCAAAGCCAAAGCAAAAGAATTGAAACTACGACGCAAAATGAATGGAGGTGATCCCTGGTCATCAATCCGTTCAGAAGAGGTACAAGTGTTTCAACCAGGTGAGCCAGTGCAATTACAAGAGGAAGATGATGAAGAGCTTGATAAATTCAAACCAACTTCCCAATTTGTTGGATCAAATGAGCTTGATTACCAAGGTAGGACATTCATGCATATACCGAATGAGCTCACAAAGCAAGCACCTGGCGATCAAGAATGCTTTGTTCCCAAACTGGTGATTCACACATTCCCCAGGGCGCATCCAAAAGGTGTCAATAAATTACAATTCTTCCCACAATCTGGGCACCTTATGCTATCTTGTGGGAACGACGGATCGATAAAGCTATGGTCCGTGTATGATGCATTTGAACTATTGCGTATTTACAAGGGCCATAATTTGGCAGTCAAGGATATATCATTTAACTCCACCGGTGACAAGTTTCTCAGTTGTGGGTTTGATAAAGTTGTCCGTTTATGGAATACCGAAACTGGCGAAGTTATAAAAACAATTGAAACCACCTCAACACCAAATGTAGTCAGATTCAATCCAAGCAACGAGTCTGAGTTTATTGTTGGCTTACTGAATCATAAAATAGAACACTACGATCTAGTAGCTATTCATAATCCAATACAAGTATACGATCATCATATTGGTGCCATAAATGATCTACTTGTGGATTCAGAAACATTCATCTCCACTTCCGATGACAAATCAGTTCGGGTATGGAAATGGCAAATCAACATTCCAATAAAGGTCATTTCCGATCCTTCGCAATTTTCAACTCCATCAGCAAAGAAGCATCCAAAAGCAAACTACATTGCTTTACAAAGTATGGATAATAGCGTCAAAGTGATCCACTCAACAGGGAAATACAAATGGAACAAAAATAAGCTTTTCAAGGGGCACCAAAGTGCAGGATACGGTATTGAAATCGAGTTCTCTCCTGATGGTAAGATCCTAATGAGTGGTGATTCGCGAGGGTATGCAGTATTTTGGGATTGGCAAAGCAAGAAAATCGTAAACAAGTTAAAATTGAGCACATTGCCGATCAAATGTATCACTTTCCACCCATTAGAGACAAGTAAAGTAGCCATAGCTGGAACTAGTGGTGATATATACTACTGTGATTAAAGAAATACAATTCTATCAAAATCTATGTAATTATACACTTTTCCTTCTTGTATGCATCTCTTCGATGCCTAGATCTATGTAGTAACCCATGACTATGATCATGAGAGGTTACGTTTGTGTTGTTCTCTTTATTGCGCAACGTTTGAGGAAATGTCTGTTTAGGTTCATCCAATTTTGAAATTTGTTCCTCTTCAACCGGCTCAACCGACTCTGCCTTAACTCTAGGACTCTTTCTTCTCCTCCATATGGATCCGGTACTACTTTTCTCCAATTTTGGCACTTGCTTATCATCATTGGGGATATCCAATGAGTTTTGCTTTTCCGAAGTGGTGGCTGATAAAGGATCATTCTTTTCTGGTAAATGACCCAGAGAGGATTTAGCTAAATGTATGTTGCTAATGTTCGACGTCAAGCTCCATTGACTATTGCGTCTAAATTGAGGACTGAAATTAACCGATGAAGTTCCATCTAGAACCATGACTTCTTCTTTATAGTAATTTTTATTTTCATCAGGGATAAACCAAAAATATCGATTGCGAATATCGATGTAATCGGGGTCAGCAGGTGAAATTGGGGAAACAACAGTAGCGGGTGCCCGAACTTTGGGAACCTTCAAAGGTTGTTTCTCAGGCGGATCACTCACTTCGCTGCCATTTGTCGATAAAATAGGCGATATAACTGTTCCTTGATTCACTGGCTTCATTGCCTCATCCCAGTATTTCGGCTTACATCCACTTTGAGGTACCACTTCACTTTTGATCGATGAAACAGTGCTAGGCTCATTCGTGGAAACTAACCTGTAAAATAACATATATGGCCACTCAGTTGCAAAAATCTCCTTAAATGTGTTTTCCACAATCCTCAGACTTTTTTTCATGTCATCATATAGAAACCACTTTGACTCATAAGCTTCATCTTCAGTTTGGTTAATATCTTCAATGTTTTTTCTCACTACAGCAACGAAATGACCCAGCTCAATTGCTTTTCCTCGATGGCATATGGCACTTTCAAGTATCAACCTGAATGACGAAACTGGCCCATCAATATCATCAGCAACAAAATCAGGAAGATCAATAAAAGGTGGAATGATTATACGTTTGCGCGATTTCGTACCTGACGAATCACCAGTATGCATATGGTACCTTTTTAGACATATGGGTAGTATTGGTCTTCTATTGGCAAAATCTCTTGATGATTTTGCTGTGCTTTCAAAATTATCCGTCAATATATTATCATCAGTGTAAAAAGGTAATAGTCTCAAAAACATCCACGCAGGGAGATTAACCTCATTGGACTTTTTCGAGTCTCTTCGATCATTATCATTTGTAGACCAGATGGACAACGTGGAGGATCTAGTCCTGGTGCCGACTCTAATCCCATCACTTTTCCTACTATCCGACCGATCTCGCAATTTAATCTTTTCCTCAATATTTTCAACTTCTTCAACAAAATGCTTGCTTGAATCATGATGCGTGACTTCTACTGGAGCATTTTCAGGTATATCGTTGAATGAAGCACCAGTGGGGACGTTAGACAAAGAAGCACGCCTTTCCAATTCACGCTTGACACTGATGGAGTTATTAAAGTAATGTTCCAAACACTCTTCCAATAATATCGATTCATCCATTTCCGACCCACTCAGATTCAAACTTGAAATGGATTGAGTAAGATTGTCCGAGTCTGGCGAACCTTCTGACTCCTTCTTTTCATCTTCGTCTTCATCAGGTATGCTAACAAATAATATCCTTTCTTTTGAAAGTTTTTGATCATCTTTTTTATTGAATTTACCGCCATGTTTTATATCAACTTTGAAGGTCAACAACGGCATATTCAACACTTCTGTAAGAAACTCAAACAAAGTAGCTGCATCTTGTTGTTTGTGGCTCAATGCTTCATCAAACCCTAGCTTCATCAACCCTTCACATATACGCGCAGTGAGATCGGTTGTGATTAGATATCCCAGACGTAGTAATGATACATAAACCCTCAACAAGGCTGAAAGCTGTGCCACTAGGGGATCATTCTGATTAGGTATGAATAAAATTGGCTCAAAGCTATCCAAATTGGCAAACATGGCAAACAATAACGCATCCATGTAGCACAACACGTTATCCCAATTTTCTGCACCAACATAGGTTAACTTGTTGCCCAACTTATCAATTCTTGAATTGGTAAGAAACCATCCTTCTGTACTTAATTGAAACATGCGAAGTATGTAGAAAGTCCTGTTTAAGTCTCCCCCAGTTAGTGGCGATTTAAGTATAGCGATAACTTCCAAAACACAAGGTACTGGTAACTGCATTTGCTCAAAAAAGCTTCGTATTTTGACAACTTCGGGCGATTTCTCACTAAACTTGGTTATTAAATAAGGTGTATGTTTTATAGTAGTTTCCCTATCGTTCCTGAGATAGCTCTCTATATACCACTGCCAATATGACTCTTTGAAAATGGGTTGTATTGAATTTGGATCATGGCTATGATGTGAGTTCCTCGAGAACTGTTTTAAATTAAACATTATGGTGTGTAAATGCTATGGTTGATGCAAAGGAATGCAAAAGATAAGACGAATTATTGAGGATGAACGAAATTGGTTTTTAAAAGAATGGATGATGTTGTGACCAAATCTTGCATATCAATGTAGATTGATATCTCAAACCGTAAAAAAAAGAAAAATTAGTGTGGTGTTATTAGTGTGGTGTGTGCGACCCAATTTTTTCAAAAGCGTCTTAGATCTAACTCTCTTGTGATAGACTATGCGGCCAAGATGCTATAAGAAGATACAAATAAAGATTCTTCAAATTGCTTTTATCAAAGAGGAAGTATGCATGACCAATACATTGTACATTGCAGCCGCCACGTATCCCCTTAGAGAAGTTGCTGTAAAGTGTTTTTATGGCAATTGTCTTAGTTCGGTCCAAACTACCACAGACTGTTCTCTCTCGGCCGAAATAAACGAGAACAAATGTCACAAAATTCAAAAAATCACAATCACGTCCCTGAGATCTAATGAGTCGGTTGATGTCAGAACAATAACAGACCAAATCGACTAGGTTTTTTTCTTATTAAAGTAGAGCTTCACTCTCCGAAAGAAGCCACGGTATAAAAGCCCCTTTCCACACACTCTCTAAGCATCTGTACTAGTTCAGTGTTTTGTATAACTTGTCGCAAATCTTGATTTAGTTTACTCCGCTTTGTTGTTGTACCTTGTCCTTACCTTTATTCACAGAAAGATTTAAGCCGATAGACGAAAGTATGCAGAAGGGGAATGAGCAATTGACACTGGTCCTAGAGCAAAAATATCTACAAATGCAGTTCCAAAGACTATAAAATATCACTAACAAATCCGAAGATCAACCTATATGATTATCTTTCCCAGTTATATCCAATGCTCTCATCTTTGACAAAACATCATCAATCTTTTCATCCAATTTCCCCTCAGCATAATCTTGTTTGGTCTTTGCGTCCAACCTCAGTTGCAATTGATGCAATTGTTGATAATTTTCATTAAAAAACCGCAATTGAATCTTGACAAAACTTTCAAAACTTGGATCAAAAAATGCAATTCTCATGTTGACCAATTTCGGTAGCTCATCTTTTAATTTTTGATTGATTTCAACATATCTGGTTTCAGTTTCAACCAATTCATCACTCGCCTCTCGGAATTTAACATCATAGTTGGTGTATTCTGTCTGAGGTGTATCCATTAATTTTTTTAATTTGTTTCTCATTGCATCATAGTCGAGTAATTTGCGATGCCTTTTTTTGATAGCTTCATTGACTTCAACATAATATGAGTTGAAACGAGCTATTGGGTTGAGTACAGTTTGATTATACGGATGTTCCAAATCACTAATCACTTGGGAGTTCAATTGTTTCAAACTGTGGAAATAATCACCCGATAAGTTTTCAAACAACTCCATTTCTTCT
Source organism: Candida orthopsilosis Co 90-125 (assembly GCF_000315875.1). Taxonomy (NCBI): domain Eukaryota; kingdom Fungi; phylum Ascomycota; class Pichiomycetes; order Serinales; family Debaryomycetaceae; genus Lodderomyces; species Lodderomyces orthopsilosis. The sequence goes on from NC_018297.1 coordinate 245,716, forward strand.
CCATTTATGCGATTTTCAAATTGATGAGGTGTTTGTGATTCTTGTCCATAGAAGGAATTCAACAATTCAGCAACGTTTAGTTGTGATTTAGTCAACATTTTCAAGCTCTCCAAATATGATCGTAGTTTTTTTTGTAATGCAATCAGATTGGATTCCATAACCCTAAATCGTTTCTCTTCAAATTCAAACTCTTTATCTACTGTCTGTTCAATTTGGCCTGCTTTAAGCATAACCTGTGTACCAGCACGATTTATGGCTTTTTTTAAACCCAACCACGACATTCTGAAAAGTAGGTAATTTAATAGAAGGTGTAGTTAATTAAGAATGGAAAAGGAGGTGACAGGTTGGAGGGTCTGAAATATTGGTCAGATTCTCAAAGTTGTATTGTTTGAAGTGTGCTGTGCTATGCTGTTTCAACTGTGTATCAAGGATGTATCACATAGCATACGGGAATAAAATAACCGTTTCAAAAAAAGTTCTGGTCTCGTTTTTTTCTTCTCTTTTTCCGAATTGTTCCACCAAAATACTTCGGAGATAAAGTAGAGTGGTAGCGTAGACTCCAAGAGACAAGAATACAAAACTTTAAGCGAACTGTCGTTACATGATGTACTTCGGCAAGCCATCTGGTCGACATTATACGCATTGGGAATAAGCAGGGGTGCTACAGTATGGAATAGGTCGGAAGAGTGAAACCTCTCTGATCAGTTCTTTTCCCACAAAATGTTACATCAACTCTTTTCATGTGACGCCATAAGCTTTGACAGTGTGATGAAGAAGAAGCTAACTACGAAAACAATATGTTGTGGTTAAAGCAGTAGATCCAACACCTGCTTCTACAGAATGCCGGTCTTTCATCTGACTTGGCTAGGACAAAGTCTTCTCTATTTGAAACACTTTATAATCACAGCTTTCGTAAATCTGCTAAAGAAAATTTCCTGGGGAAAAAATGCATCGAGTGTTGAAACTCTCTCTTTGCTTCTCTCGTATCTGTTCGTTCGTTTTTGATTTTGTATTATGTTAAATGCTTGGCTTGCGTCATAAGTTGTTCTATATATAGCTCCTATCAGAATAGTAACACAATATCAAACAAAAGTGAATGGTTATGATACTACTTTCTAGGGTTGTTAGAGTCTCAACACAAACACATGAGTGGTTCTGATCAAACAAACGTTTGACGAGATTGGGCTCTTAATCATGGTAATACAGCCAAACAAATTACGAAAGATTAAAAAAGCCCATGAAAGAGGGGATGGGTGAAATATGTAAAACACAAACATTATAGGACTTCATGTTTGCATACTATAACAGTCTCTCCCTCCAAGAGCAAATTCGATAAATAAACATTATTCATTGAAAAAATAGAGATATTGCTCCATTGTTTGTATCTAGAAGATGTTTCATTTTTAACTCCAAAGGGAAGTCGATGAAAGAGAGGGTAGCGTACAATCACAAAAGCAGTCTTTTTTTAAGTTTTGGAGATCAAACGCAAAATTCCCCCCCCCCCAATCTTACTAATTCAACAGCCTTGCTTCTGGTAAGTTGAAGGTATCTCCGCAGACAAAAAGACTACTCAGTAGTGTATCATCTGAGACAATAGAGGGATTTAGATGATAAAATTTCAAAGTTTTTACGAAAAGGATTAGCCATGAGTAATGTAATATGAAATCTTTTGTGGTGTGATGTTATACACTTTGTGTTAATATTGCTATTTCGTTCATTGTTCTCAATACATTTAATATGAGAGATCGATCAAAAACAATAAAAGAAAGCAATGAGACGGAGGGGAAGACAATAGAAAAGAAGAAACGGAGTTGAAATAGGATACATCTAGACTCATGAGATACTTCCAGGAGTAGTTGAAAAGAGGATTCAAAATTTGCCACCAAAAAGTACCAACTAAAGCAGTACTTCCCATCAAAACACAAGGTCAGGCGAGGGTAACTTCGTGTACTTTTAGTTCTAGTGCTCACACGCCACATTTCCTCGGTACAAAGACTTCGAGGTTTTGCTGATGCTTGGGTCGGAAATATCTGCAATAGACAAAGTTTCTTTAAGTAAACCCAAACTAGATATACCGCCATAACAATAGACATACAAACAAACTACTTTCTACTATAAGTGTATATTGTGTTCCAACATAAGATCGAGCTAATGACATCATGCAACATAAGAAATTAAACTACTTATATTTTCAATGCTATTGTTCTATACAACTCTCTTCGTAGATATATTTTTAAATTTTCTTTTGTTGGAGACAGAGACAAAGAGAGAGAACAATGGATGGGATTTCTTTTCTTTTCAACACTTCCAAAAAATCTCAAATACGAATCAACAGTCTACTTACACCTTTTTCACTTCTTCTTAGGTTCAATCTACTTATACTCAACAGTCATCTCCACGACACACACTTCTTATTCAATTATACTAAGCTGTTACCAAATTTCTTTTCTTTACGAACAACCACATACGAGTAATCAACTAACATTTACAGACTGGTATTATGGGAAACAACGCATCCACAAACGGACAACTTGGAAATCGTCCTTCCTTGAACCGTGCGAGGTCAACTACTAGAAAATCCACTGCATCACATCATGAACAAGTGAGGAAATCATCTGCTAGCAACAATCAAAATAACTCACTTGATGAAGAATTTAGTGATTTGATATTGCATCAAGTGGTTAAGCAACCAGAATCAGGACTAATCTCCCCCACCCGGCTGCTGTCGAATGTGCCAACGACAGAACTGCTGCAGAATTATAACCAGTTTTCTAACGACTTGATTGAGGATGAATTTAATGAGTTGAATGATGGGTTAGTCGAGGAGTCGACGTCCTTATCAAGAAACATCTTGCCTGATAATCAGTTCTTTGGTACTAATCGGTCCAAAGGCGAAAGCTCACAGTCAAGCGACAACATGGAGTTGGATGAACCGTTTACTCAAGATTCGGATGATATTCAAGAGTATGAGCACCAGCTATCCCAAACACCAACCCCAGATTTGTCCAAGGTGGATTTCACCAAGATAACCAACCATGCACAGCAGCAGCAACAGAGTATACAAGGAGATTCCGACTTCACTCCACAACCCCCTCCACCTTCAGCAACTAGAATGTTATCGGCAGCTTCTGTTGCTAGAAATGCTCATTCGCCATCACCAAACCTCGAGCAACAAACAAACACCCAAACAAACCAACATCACCACAACAAGCTGTATATAAACAACAATCAATATTTGCAACAACAAAGTCGTACCAAGCAGTCGAAAAGCAACAATCATCGTGAAAATATATTAATTCCAATTGAGATCAAATGGGTCAATACAAATAAGGAGCAGATCAACAAGATTGCAATTATTGGGTCATTTTCCAATTGGAGGGATGTAATCAAATTATCCCCACTGTTGAATCACCCAGGAGAATATGTCACCACAATTAATCTTCCTTTGGGTGTACATAAACTATTGTACATTATTAATAATGAATATAGGGTGAGTGATCAACTACCCACAGCCACTGATCAAGAAGGTATATTCTTCAACTGGTTTGAAGTTATTGACGACACCCACTTGTTCAACCACTCGTTGCATCAAGCAAATCACGTTGGTGCCAGCACTGATTATGATGCTAATATTATATCTCACCAAGATGCTAATGCACAATGCAATAAGGGCCAGCAGCAGCAACAACAAGATCATAATCTGCCTTTGAACTCTACACCTCGATTAGCAGGAAGGTACGAAGTTGAAAGGATTCAAGAAAAAGCTAATGATTTATTACACAAGATGTCTAAAGAATCTAGTTCACAATTTGAACATTTGGAATTTGTTGAAGATGTGAATGATAATATGGTGGATGAAGGAGACGCAGAATTGCAAGCCAAACAAGAGCAACAACAAAATCTGGAAAATTACCCTTATTCTGGACAACAACAACAACAACAACATCATCATTCACGTCCAAGTTCTCGCAACCACTCTAATTCAGAACAATTTATTCCTTATGAACTTTCCAAATCCAACTCATTCATCAAACCAGACAAAAAGCTACAATACTCCAATGAGATCCCTGAAATGTTTGTCAATTACGATTACTTCAAATCGAAGCCGGCAGATTATGAATTACCTGAGCCACCTCAATTACCACCTCATTTAAACAATGTTTTATTAAACAAGATTTCACAACATTCAGGTAACTCATCATCTAATTTGATCCCATCGCCTTCATCATCATCTACTCAGCCACCTGCTCACGGTGGGTTGGGATCTTCGTCGCCTAGTTATAGTTACAAGAGGCCACCTTTGCGTCGAGCTGATAGTTCCTACTATGCTTCTAATAAAGAGGCGTATCACTTATCAATACCGAATCATGTCATTTTGAATCATTTAATGACAACATCGATCAAAAATGAGGTACTTACTGTTGCTTGTATTACTAGATATCTGGGTAAATTCGTTACCCAGATTATGCATTCACCAGCTGATGCATGAATTACGAATTAGGTATCCATTTTCTAGTACATATTGTTATGATGTAGTGTTATACAGCAAATACAAGAATGTAAAGAGAGAAGCAGGTTCTACACTGACGCTCGTTCGTACTGTTAAATTCAAACGCATTAAAATACAACATAATCTCATGTACTCATAACTTCATTAGCAATAAACAAAAAACACAGGGAGACGTAAGTCTCACTTTTTAACTTTTTGCAACCGACGTTCTCTTCTCAATCTCGTTTGCATCATACTATAACTCCCCCGTCTAATAATAACCTCCAATTTAAATTGATCAAGCTCCGGATAGAAAATCGAACTGTAAGAATACAATTGTTGAATTAGAGATTTCCGCTTCTCCTTATCAGTATCCCTAATCCAAGTTTGTAACCCCAATTTAAAATCACAATAATTGCCAAAAATTTCCAATATCACCCCCTCAATAAATTTCGTCATTTCTATATCGTACTGATCCAATTCTAAAATCTTCGACAACTCATAAATATTGAGTCTGGAATAATACCGATCGTTTTTTGCTTCACCTAAAGAACTCAATGGCGGTGGTTGTAATCTAAATGCACCAAGCCCACCGCTTGCTGGCCGATTAGGACAATGTGGCTTTTTCTTCATTTTATCAATCATATAATTACATGTTTGATTTTTGGGTAATTGGTATTGGGGCATTGTTTTCAACTCCCACAATGGTTTGAATCTTGTCTTTTTCAAAGCCACAAAGTCCTTTGAAAAGGGGATGGGGAGAATTTTAGGTCCGATGTCGTAAATTTCCGAGCTTGTAGGTGAATGACACCTAGCCGGTCTTCTTATGTAACGAGTGGGTCTTGAAGATGATGGGAGCGGTTCTGTCTTCTCGTTTATGAACTGTTCAACATAGCTGATGAAATCTTGTTTACGTTCTATGAATGTAAATATTATTGGATATACCATGTTGTGTACGTTGTATAGTGGAACATAAGCAAAGCGTGCCAAAGAAGTTTCTTCGGATTCTTCAGAAGACAAACACTCTTCTCCTTGATGTAGTACCACCAGTGAAACTTGCTTAGAATGAATAGCTTTTGCTATTGGGGAAGATGGAATGGTCATTTGATCAGGGCATCTCAGGGGCGTTGGGGTTTCTTCAGTGCCATTTCTTCGTACTGTTGCTAATGCTGCATAGCTGATTGAACTATTCGAAATCACCGAAGCATCACGACTTTGTTCATAAAGAAACTGTGAACTAGGTAACCCATAACAAGGCAACATGTTCAAGGACTCTCTCAATTCATCCAACTTGGATGTATGACTTTGCAGGTAATAAGGAAACACATTGCAGCTACCTAAATGTGGATTTGTACTATCTTCATCAGTCTCCCTTTGTTCAATTTGTTTTCTTTCTGACAAAGTTTCCGAGTTTGAATTCAAAACAAAGTTTTTCCCAAAAAGAGGCGAGCTTGCAATGGTTGCGAAATTTGTAGGATAGGAAAATTTGGGGCAAAACTTCTCAGCAATAGTAGAATTACCATCAGGAGCAGCTCTGCTAGCATTTTTTACAACTGGTGTGCCATTATTGACCAAAAGTGGGTTCAAGTATCTGGACTTTTCTGAAACTAATTGAAATGATTCCTCATGATGCAATGGTGATTGAGCAAATTGACATTCACTCATCAACAGCGGGAGAACTTGAGCTGCTTTCGTATCTTGCAAGTTAATTGGCATCATACTGGCAGCCAACGAAATACTAGTTGCCACTGTGCTTAAGGATGTCGAACGCGGTGGAGGTACAGATAATTGTCGTTGTAGATGGTCATAGTCTTTGCTAATACCGGGCAGTCCAAGGGAGTAGGCCAATTGGTTATACAAGGCCTCAATTCTTGAATATGGGTCTTGATCAGTGCTCAAGTGGCTTTGTATGTCCTCAGTACCAATACAATTGAAAACTTCATTGACAGAAAAGCCATTAAATCCCAAGAGGTTTTGATTTTCTAACAAACTGGCAATTGATTCACCAAAGCTGGTTTCTTGATTTTCAACCATAACTGACGCATCAAGTTGGTTTTCAGTTGAGACCGGACGCTGATTTGAAGTTTGTGACAGACTCATTGTTCAAAAATTACCTTAATTTGTCCACCCAATAGACCAAGTCCCACGTTTCAACAAAAGTATAGGTTATATAATAAGCTTAACCAGTGGTAACGATATTCCAGACCTAGACGTGTTGATTAAATTGACGTAATGTAAATAGAATTAACTGGTATAGTCTTTTGTTCTTCAGCGGCTAGAAAAGAACTAGGAAGAACCACTCAATCAATCAATAAGCATCCACCTTTACAGAAACAATGAAAGGTGAATATTAAAGGGTATAAGCTCTACTGAACGAGCTCAATATTTGTTACTCGGAAAGTGTATGGAAGTGGTTGGAAATCCTGTGTGTATCTCTGTGTGTGGTTTCTTTTGCGATATATATATAATGTTTACCCCCTCAATTTAAAAAGAAATAAAAATGAAGGAAGAAAAGGCGGGTTTTCTCTTGCTTTCTCAAACACCCCCTTTCACGCCTCATCCAATCACATTTGTAATAGTAATTCCATTGCAATGCTGGGTTATCCTAGATTTAATTCACTTTTCAGACAACTGTGTGGGCAACACCTTTATTGCACACTCTTACAACACCAAGAACCAACAAGTGTAATGATTCCGCTATTGGCTGAAGATTAAAGCACTAAATCACTCAAGTACTGATAGATTGGTAACAAGTGGGTCAACCTTACAATTCCATCTTCGGTAACACTTTCCCATGGGGAAATCTCATCTATTCGTTAGATATATAGTACTGATCCCAAATCTGATTGCTTCAAAGTAGGGACGTGAGAATCGTAAGAGAACATGAATTACATTATCTCCATGCGTATTTTAGTCCGTTGTTGGCTTTTGGTATTTTTTATCCAAAAAAATAATCGGTGGTTGGTTATGTGTGCGTGTGTTGCAAAAACGGTTTAGTGCCAACGGTTGACGCAAGACATTATTATTTTTCTCGTCGTAAGGGGCGAGACGGTCGCCTAATGCAGATCCTTGCATATATGTAGTTGGTGTCTACGGCTGGATCTCTATAGCACAAAGTAGATTATACAATAGATATCATTGAAAGCTTTATTTGCGTGTTCGTATTTCAGCTTCAAACCAGCTGTTGTGTAAGATCCTGACAACGCATCGAGAAAGGGTGCATATTGAGATTAGAAATCCGGCAACGTGACAGATGCGATCTAGATATATGAGGCTTTGCTTTTATCAGATATCGGAAGCAATAAGCGCACACGGACCGGTGTGGCTTTCTTCTATCCTACAACTGATAACTCTCGAATGCATATGATGTTTTACAAACTATTATCATTACTAATGGGTTTCTAATCAAAAGGCGATGAACGCGATGTGGTACGGAAAAGCCATTTGCCGAAAATTGAGTTTTTTCTTATTGTTCTTTTTTTTTTTGACGGACTGTTCCGAAGTCGTACCGAGCTCCATCCAGTAAAAAAAGTCAAGACACAGAGGCAAACAATGCTGAAAGAACGTAACAGAAACAAAAATATTCGGCTTTTGAGGTCTTGTATATATAAATAACAGTTTCCGTAGCACCCTAAATGAATGGGAAGTTTCAAACGTCCATTTCCCGAATTACGCCAACAATATAGAACCCTTTATCACCATGTCAGACGATGCCACAGTAAATTCCATCACTGAGGTAGATGCAAAAGTTGCAGAAAATGAAAATCACAGGGATGTTTATCTGAGTATACCAAATTTCGAGCAAATAACACTCCTACGAGAGGCCATTTTCATTTTTTTTATGTGTATGTCACAATTATTGACCCAAGCAGCAAATGCCCAAACAATGGTGAATTCAGTGGTACTTGGCAAAGCATTTAATGTGGCAGATAATGCAGGCCAAGTGTCATGGTTCTCAGCGGCAATATCCTTGACTGTGGGTACTTTCATCCTAGTTAGTGGAAGATTAGGCGACTTGTATGGATACAAGAAACTTTACATTATTGGATACTTATGGTTTGGTGTGTTTTCCCTTCTATGTGGATTTACTGGGTTCACCACGTCAAACGTATTTCTTTCAACCATGAGAGGTTTACAAGGTATTGGCCCTGCAATTATGATGCCAAATTCTCAAGCACTAATTGGTAATTTTTACCCCAATGGTCGCAGGAAAAACATGTGCTTTGCTTTGTTTGGTGCTGTTGCTCCTTCTGGTTTTATTGTTGGAGCTTTATTCAGTGGTTTGTTTACCGATCGCGTTTGGTGGCCTTGGACGTTTTGGATATGTGGAATTGTCAGCATATCTTTGGCTATATTGGCACTCTTTGTCATTCCTGCAAAAGTGGGCAGTCGATCTCCAGGAAAGTTTGATTACTGGGGTTCCATCACTGGTGTCTCTGGTTTAGTGTTGATCAACTTTGCATTCAATCAAGGTCCAACTGTAGGGTGGGAGAAAGTTTATGTGTATGTGCTACTAATAGTCGGATTCCTACTTATGGGTGTATTCTTTTTCGTTGAAAAGAAGGTGACTGATCCATTGGTGCCTCCAGAAGTATTGCGTGGTGACACAGGGTTCATTTTGGCTTGTATTAGTGCTGGTTGGTCATGTTTTGGTGTGTGGTTATATTATCAATTCAGATGGGCGTTGTTGGTTGACCATGATAGCGAAGTAATTGCAGCGGTGCAAAATATCCCATGTGCCCCAGTCGGCGTCATTGCTGCTGTAGGTGTAGCAATACTATTATCCAAAATACCTTCGGCAGTGGTGATGTTTCTTTCTATGCTTGCGTTCCTTACTGGTTCGATTCTTATGGGAACAAGACCAGTAGGACAAACATTTTGGGCACAAAAGTTCGTCAGTTTGTTGATACAACCTTTGGGAATGGATATGTCATTTCCTGCGGGTGTTATATTGTTAAGTGCTGCACTTCCAAGACACCAACAAGGTATAGCCGGTTCTTTGGTTTCGACATTTGTCAATTACTCGATTTCAATTGGGTTGGGGTTTGCTGGTACGGTTGAATATTACACCACCAAGGATAAACCTCAGAATTTTAACACCACAGTTTTAGGATTCAGAAATGCCTATAGAATGGGAATGGGCCTTGCTGGATTTGGAGTTGTTGTTGCGGCAGTTTACATGTGGAAGCAGTTTCAACTGAGGAAAAGGGACAAGGAGAAGAAAGAGTTTCTGGAGAAAGTACAGGAACAAGGCCAAGAAAATAATGACAAAACGGCGACGTCAGTATGACACGGAGTTTAATAATAGAATAGCATAGAACCCCAAATCCTGTAGATAAAGATCTCATAATTCTTTGCAGCTTTGTTTGGTATTACGTAATCCTTTTCTATGCGCTTTTGATTGTCGATTACAAATTCGAAATATAAATACAAATAGAAATATAACTTCACAACAATCTCCTCCCTCGTCACCATGACTCCCCCAGTATTGAAATCACCATTATCCAAGTCCCTTAGAGTTGCATTATTGCAATTGAAGGCAGGTGCCGACAAATCAGCCAACTTGGCCAAAGTTACCAAATACATTGAAGAAGCCGCTGCCAAAACACCCAAAGTGGATCTTGTCATGTTGCCCGAGTGTTTCAATTCCCCCTATGCTGTTGATCAGTTTAGAAACTATGCTGAAAATATTCCCGAGGGAGAAACGACTAAATTGTTATCGTCATTGGCCAAGAAACATGGGATATTCATCGTTGGAGGATCGATTCCTGAATTATCGTCGGATAAGATTTACAACACGTCATTGACATTCTCACCTCAAGGTGAAATCATTGCCAAGCATCGTAAAGCTCATTTATTTGATATTAATATTCCTGATGGAATCACGTTTCAAGAATCGTTGACGTTAACTGGTGGTGATAAAGCCACAGTTTTCAAATTGGGTGATTATGGAATTGTAGGTCTTGGAATTTGTTATGATATTAGGTTCCCGGAATTGGCCTCAATTGCTTCACGTAGTCCTTATAATGCATTTGCCATGTTTTATCCCGGTGCATTCAATACTACTACGGGACCGTTGCACTGGCATTTGTTGGCTCGTGCCAGAGCTGTTGATAATGAACTATATACTGTCTTGTGTTCACCGGCTAGAGATGTTGCAGGTGGTGGATACCAAGCTTATGGACATTCATTAGTTGCGGATCCATCTGGTAATATTATAGCTGAAGCTGGTGAAGGTGAGGAGATTTTGTATGCCGAGTTAGATAAGGACGTGTTGACCAAGGCAAGAGAAAATATTCCAGTTCATTACCAAAGACGTTTTGATATATATGGAGATTTCGTTAATGACGAATCCACCAAAGTCAGTGACAAATAGACAGTCATGTATGGATAATCTATGATTTCTATGTCCCTACTCATCCTCTATACGCTCTACATACTCACACAAAACATTCATAAACTCATTTGGCCTTTCACTTATCACCCAATGTCCACATTTAATATCTCTAATTTCAAAATTAGGAAAGAATTGGGCAATTTCGGGAAACACATCATCGGGAATATAATGTGACTCGATGCCTCTTATGAAAAGCGCTGGTCCTGTCCATCTCACTTCATTGGGAGAATATGGCCAACTAGCTATAAATCCTTTACTCACTGCATCTCCAATGATATCCAATGGGATTTTAGAAGTTACTGGTTCATCTTTTTTACCTCGTTTCATATTCATCAATACAAATTGTCGAACAACTTTATTGGGCTCTACTTCAGCTAACTTTGCGTCAACATCCTTGATATTCGTATAATGGTACTTTTCTAAACTTAGGCGCAATTGATTTATGTATTTATTGAATTTGGAATCTGTATTTCCAAAAGTTATTGGTGCGTTATCAACACTAACAATCATCCTGGGTATATTTGGTTTACGCAATGCAACAGCCATTGCTGTTTTTGCGCCCATTGAGTGTCCGATAAGGATTGGCTTTTGCTTGAAGTCACGCTGAATAACCCAGTTTTCTACATCAGCAGCAAGACTGGGGTAATCTAATCTCTTGTTATGAGGACTGGATCCGAAGTTCCGTAAGTCGAGACAATAGACATTTCGATCAAGCCTCTCACTTAGATGTTTTGCAACAGTCCGATTGTTTGATTTCGACCCAAACAATCCATGGAGAAACACAAGTGGTGATTTGTTCAGGTTGGGTGCTTCAAACTCATCGTATACTAAATCCACCGTTTCAATTGGCGTATTGTTTTGTCTAACACATGTTTGGAAAAAGTACCGTACATAAGTACCACTTAGTTTGGTATGTCCTGCCACTGTTGATGCAGAAGCTCTCAAAGGGTGACTCAATTTAAACATTAGTGTGACGAATATAAAGATCTCGGAAATTTTCAGATTTTCTCAGACTTGAAAAACATTCGATTAGATCAAAATACAGCACTGGGCATCCTCTACACACACATGTTCAGAAGTATCATTAGGCAAATGTCATCATCATCTCCATCAACAATAGGTCCCGTAGAGGCATCAATTCTGACAAAATTGCAATCTACGTTCCACCCCACATTTCTCGAAATTAGAAATGATTCCCACAAACATGCTAAACATGCGGGAATGCAAGGTGCTTCAAATAGAACTGAGTCCCATTTCTTTATCAAGATGCAAAGTGAAGTGTTTAATGGGAAAAATTTACCAGCTAGACACCGATTGGTGTATAATCTATTAGACGATGAAATTAATAAACAAGGTGTACATGCATTACAAATGAAGTTGAAAGGAACCAATGAATCTATACAGTAGGAACGAGAGCTGAATAGAGCTTAATAGAGATGAACAGAGGCTTCACAATGTAAATAAAAATACCACTATTTATTAAAAATTAAATCTCTATACACCATTCTCCTCTTTATTTTGAAATGTCGCTTGAACAGAAGCGTTTTTAGCAACCAATTCAACAATACGACGAATTACGGGTAAATTCAACCATGCAGGAACATAAGCCTCAACACGAGCAAATGGTCTCAATTCAATATCTCTAAATGGATCCTCGAAATGTCCATCAGCAGAAACTGTCAAGAAAATCTCATCTCTTGAACTTTCTTTAGTCTTTGCAGCCACCAATGACATCACAGCAGGTGCAATCGGTGTTTCATATTCAGCTGAGCTATAAGCACCAACGATTTTATGAATCTGAGCTGGATTCAAAGCAAAACAAATTTCATAAATGATGTCGATATCTTCACTTGTGTTTTTCCTCAATTGTAATAATTTGGCAGCTTGTAACACATGAATCAAACAAGTGGACCCTTCTTCAATACCGTGTGAGTTACACCATTCTTCAAGTCGCGTGACATTGTAATTCAATTGTAAACCTCTCTTCCATGATAAGAAGTTACGCCTCATTATCAAATCATTAAAACATAACGCATCAATGAATCTCAACATTTCGGTAATTACTCGAACAATGACTTCATCTTCGATATAGTAATTCTTCATGGACCAGTATAATGAATTGAACGTTAACAATATATCATCCATTTTGTAACTGCTGGAACCACTGGAAAATACTTTACTCAAAAATGGTGAGCTTTCTGGAGCCATGAACCCAGGTAATGATTGAGAAATAACCACAGCTGAAACTGCCTTCTTTTCCAAATCCTTTTGCATCTTCTTCATCCACATGTTGTAGATGTTATACGACAATGATTCAAAGTCTTCCTTTACAACTCCAACTAATTTCAAGTACTCATTGAATTCATCTTCGCTCATTTCATTTGATAAATTGTCATTGGAAATGATGGTTTGTTCAGCATAGGAGACAAATGAATATAACTCATGGGTATTGGATAACCAGAATGCACCATGTGAAATGACATCTTCATCCTTCAATGTAGATACAAGATTTTGAATAGTTGATAAAACTTCACCGAGAAATTCCTCACTTTCTTTAGTCAATCCCAACCTCCACATGTCTGACAAAATAATAATGATTATTCTTGAAGGGAACAACACCTCCTTTCTTGTCAAATCAGCAGCAACATTGGAAGTAGGAATCTTTGATCCCTTAAGCAACCCTTCAACTATTTCACGGTGCAATTGACGTGAATTTCTCAATAATTTAAATAATTCATCATTAATATCATCAATGTTAGCATCGCCATCATTGGAAACAGCAATGACTGATACCGGTCTAGGATTGTCAAGAGAACTAGGAGAGTTCCACGCCACAGCACTGCTATGACGCTTGTTGTTGCCGTTGTTGACACTTCTAATTTTGGGATTGTTGAGTTGAGCCAATTCAGCTTTCAATTGTTCGATATGAGCCTTCAAATCGACTTCAATTGTATCACGTTTGACGAGATCGTTTCTGGCATTATTCAATTCTTCAAGAGTGCGTTGTACCTCCTCTTTCAATGCTGATTGTTCTTTGGATAATTCAGCAATCTTGGCTTCGGCTGATGCATATTCAGATCTGAGTGTTGCTAATTCATTGTTTAAGCTTTCAACTTCCTGTTGATGTTCAGCACTGGTGGCATCCAATTTACTATTAAATTCAACTTCTCTTGACTTCAAGGTTTCATGAGCTTGACCTTGCTGTTTCAACAAATCTTTCAAGTTTGAAATCTCCTCCATGAGGGCCTTGTTATCTTGAATCTTTGCTGTAAGAGATTGAGTCAAGTCAACGACCTTATTCTCCAATTGATAAGATACTTCTTGCAATTTGTTGACTGATTTAGCCTCCGCCTTCAATGTCTTCAATTCACGGTAAGCATATTGCCTTCTGAAAGCTGACTGAATAACAATTGCCGATTTTTTGGTATTGGCAAAATTTTTTCTCTCCTTGTATCCCTTCCAAGATTTTTGAATAGTTGATGCAGATTTTTCCAAACGTAATGATTTGTAATTTTGTCTGGCTTGTAAACCACGAATAGACTTTTGCAAAGTGATGACGGAATTGAGAGTATTGAGGTATTGCTTTCTTGCCAAATGACCTCTGATTGATGTTTGAATCATTGTGGCCGCAGCTCTTTCTCTTTCTTCTCTGATCTTTCTCCTCTTTTCGTGTCCTCGAATCAAACTTTGCAACTTAATGTGTGACTGTCTAATGTCAATGTATCTTTGCCTATAGAAACGTTTTCTCATATTCTTTTGTATCATCACAGCTGATTTGTACATTTTGTCGGATCTCAATTTTTCAAAGTGAGCCAACATACCCGCTTTGAAGAAGATCTTCGTGTTACCCAATTGATACTTACCCTTGTCTTCAACATTGGATGTCAAGATCTGATTACAAAGTTCAGTTACCGACTCTTGTGTTGTTTCTACCCTCATCACTTTAATCCAATCGTCCGAATGAACCAACGTGTGGTAACGGTCAGCAAATTCAACATAAGTCCACCTGGACGGGAAACCAGCACACGAAATCCTAATTGTCTCCAAAACACCACAAGCCCTCAATTGAGAGAGCACCATTAATGAATCAAATTCCCATGCTTTCTTTTCTTCATTTGGTTTGATACATCTAATATAGTGTACATTCGTAGAGTTGATAGTCTTCATCAATTCAACCAACGAGTTTTTAAACATGGAACCCAAAGTTGGTTTTTTGTTGGCAATTTTACCCTTTGCTGGTGCTTTGTTAGCCTCCAACTCAGCGGCGTTCTTGTCAACAATGCTGAGAACATCTTGAAGTAACTCATTAGTTGTATTTTTCATGACATCCAAATGTCCCTCACCTACTGTGTCTCTATTCTTTTCGATAAAACCGTCAATATCATAAGTAACGTCTAAAGCGTAATGGCTGACAATAAACTTGGTTTGACCAAATCTTGGCTTTTTGAATACCTTATTCGTTGGCTCTTTATCCAAGTTTTGATACATTTTCTCAATCCATGATTGATCATTTCCGGCAGGTAATCTTGACTCTTCATCCAATAAGGAAAGGATACCCATTCTATTCTCAATCACATCAATGCAAGGTTGGTTATCAACAAAGTCAATAAACGACCATTCAATTTGTTCTTTAACATACTCTTCTTGTTCCAACTTGAACACATGCTGGTTAAATTCTTGTTGCAATTTTTCATTGGCATAGTTGATACAAAACTGTTCAAAAGAGTTCTTTTCAAAATGTTCAAATCCATAAATATCCAACACACCAATGAATGAGTTCACCTTTGCAGCAACCTCTTCAGGACACAAATCAGTGTTGATGTAGTTGACCAACCAGTCAAACAATGCGGAGTAGATATATTTGGCAAAAGAATCTCTAGCAACCAAGGCTTGTTTATGATTCAAATTGGTAACAATCTTTTCTGATCTGGTGGTGATTTGTTTCTTAACACACCATTTAGCAAAATTGACAGCATCAATTCCTAATAGTTCACATGCTTTGGCCAAATTTGGCTCATCACTAGATAAGTGAGCATCATTTCTAGTTGCAGCAATATCGATATTACCAATGTGTAAAAGAGCAGCCAAAATCTTGTAAATTTCCATCTGTTTAGTCTCGTTAACTCCAATCAACGCAAGAGCATCTTTTGTCGTTTGAAATTCTTCGGCATCGTCAACGCCTTCAATCTTAGGTAATCCTCCTTGGTTGGTGTATTTATAATCATCAGCAGTTAACAAACCCAATTCCTTCTTGTGTTCTGAGTCTAATCCCGCTAAAAGTTGGTAAAATATATGGTAATTTCTTTCAGTAGATGGCTGAAACACTAGTCTGGATCGTTCCAAAAGATATGTTCTTATTCTTGCACCAATAATTGAAGTTGACTTGTCAAACAAGATTTCCAAATATTTACCAAAACGCGATGAGTTGTCATTTCTAGTGGTTTTAGCATTACCAAATGCTTCCATAATTGGGTTTGTTGCCAAAATTTGTTTTTCAACATCTGACATATCGGCTTTATGATCAGAGCCCAAAGCTTGTTCTGTGTCTTCCTCCACTGAGGCAAAGTATCTCATGATATATTTGGCTGAAACTGTCTTACCAGCACCTGATTCACCACTGACAACAATGGTTTGATTTTGGCCATCGAGTTTCATACATCTATACGCATCCTCCGCAATAGCGAAAAGATGAGGATCCAACTCTCCTCTTCTTTTACCAGCATACGCCTGAATGATGTCCTGTGAATACAACTGCTCGACCTTTTGAAATGGATTCGTGGCAATTAAAACAATACCAGAATAGGTATAGATATCCAACAGTGAATAACGTAACTTAATCGCTTGCAAAACAGCTGGTTCATTCAAATACGACAAACTGGTTAAATCTTCCGCTGCTTCCAAAATAGGGGGATTTCGTAATGGCGGAAGCTTTTCATTATCTTCAGATAGGTTGTCTGTTTCCACTGTAAACTCTTGTGACTCATCCTGTTCAGAAACCAACTTGATGACATGTTTGTTTCCTTCTGATTTGTTGGATACAACTTTTGCACCTATCCACCCCAACTTTTCATCTGGGTACCAACAAGTGGTCCCTACGTCATACAATGATACCATGTTTAGTTATATATGTATGATAAAATAGTAATGATCTATTGGATCGAAGTCACAAGGGGTATGGTTAACTCTGTTTGATTTTGTTGATTGGTATAGAGATCAAGTAAAAAACGCCAAATAAAGAAAAATAAAATAATTTAAATTTTTTAATAAAAAATCAACAAACAGAAAAAATCTTTTTCTATTGTTTTGTTAGTGTTTGTTGTACAAGGGAAAACACGTACAACAAAATATATACATAAATGACACGACATTCAACAAAAATATGACACACACTTCCAAATAAAAATAGACAAAACACACAAACGATTCCAGGCTCAGCCGAAACAATACGAGTGACTAGGCTTTTGACTTAGATTTTAATCAGATTTAAAATACATTGTAAGTTTAAATCATTCATTGCAGTTGTAGTTAACGATCTCTATTGAAATGACCACCAACACCAGTGAATTGTTTCAGAAACGTTTGAGGTTTCCATCCCAGTCATACTCTCTTTTGTTTTAAAACCTGCGCCTTAGGAAAGATCCAGTTGGAGCAAAGAACGCGTCCTCCATACTGTTCCCCCCACCTGCTCTATGCCGAGGGAGTGAATCTCATATATGTACTTCGGCAGCCGAGTCTAGTAGTGTACTCTTTCCAAAAATAATGCCAAAACATATATTAGCGATTCTTGCATGTGATTTTGAAAACTTCATTTACAAGTTCTCCCGGTTGGTATTGTCCACCACGAAGAGATATTTTGTTACAATCATGACGCAAGTTGCACTTGAATAATGGCTCGATAGACTTGAAGCCAACTTCCACTAAGAATTGCTTCATTTAGTGCCGATGGCAAATTCTTAAGAGACGCGTTCTATTATTGTCGCAAAACCGGAATTTGTGTAATACGATACGTTGAGACACTCAGCCTTTAAATTATACAATATTTATACAGGCAAATGACTTCTTCTCTTTCAGCTAAAACTTTCCTCTAAACAAATTCTTCACCATATCTCTACCAGTGAAATAGCAAGTCAAATAAAGTGTATGGAAATCCAAAGTTGAAGTGAATGTATCCAAAAATCCAAAGAACAACATTGATGGAATCCATCCTTGGGCATACTCCAAAGCCCAGGATTCACCCGGCATTGCATATTGCTTAACTTGACCTCTAACTAAATGATGACAGTCACCAGGTTTATATACTTCTGGTTCCAAACTTCCTGGTAATGCAGCTCTCTCTTCGCCTTGTAAAATCATAAAGTAATCTTCAGAAAAATGAACTCCTGTATGACCTTCAGTTCCAATCGCTGTACCGAAGAAGATCAAATATTCAGTGATTGAAGCGTGGAGGATAAACATGGTCCCCATAGCTCCACCAGCATTATTGTAAACCCAATCATTGAAATTTAATTCATTGACAAGTCCTGGGTACTCGCGGTTAATCTTTGAACCTAAATCAATCATCAATTCAGTGATGTTATTTGGATGTTCTTTGATAGATTCTTGAACTAATTGTTGTAAAACATTTTTGTCAAATTGAAAGTTTGTTGGTAACCAGGTATAATACAAGGAACATGAAATCGAATAGATTGCTATTGGAATAGCTAATAGAAATAAACACTTCATGGGGAATGTGTTGTTAAAAGGAAGCCTATTGAGTCAAGTTGGTGAAGGACCAAGCATCTTTGTAATTTCTTCAAATATAGATTTGAATCGTTCTTAAACGACAGGATTTGCAATCGTATAGTGATCAATGTCGCAAAATTATTTTTTGTGTTTAATATATACGAGGTTCCAGGAACGATCGTACAATTGGTGCGGACTTGAGCAGACAAGCAGAACTGGAAAACTGGGTTAATTAAGGATCGAAAGTAGATGCAGAGCAGAATTGGTCACCTATTATATCACGAAAAGTATGGAATGCTAAGTGTATAAAATTTTGCACGAAAATGAGACAAATTTAACGTAAGCGTGATTAGAATGAGTAACTCAGAGAAAAAGCTGAAAAACTAACATTGATGCAATGTCGTCCAAATAAAGCCGTGTCATATACGAACGAATGACATTCATTCTTCCTTTTCTTCAAAGCTCACGCAAATAAAATCACAGTTCACAGTAGATAAATGAACACAACGCTTCAAAACGTGTTCATTTTCTGCAAACTACAAATAGTTTCAAACTCAAACTTAGATCCACCGTTTGAAGTCAGAGTCAAAAATTTAACGTTATTATTTTGAAAACGTTTCGCTTCAACTCCCCTATTCAACTCTTTTGCAACTTAAACATCTCCATCTCCATCTCCATCTCCGCACCAAAATGGAATTTTTTGTCTGTCTGATAGTTTGGATCCACCAGACACAAAGACAAAAAGTGACACATACAAATATAGCGGAAGTTTCTACCCGATTAGGCATGAGATAACAAATCCGACAGCGATAATTGGATACTTCTTTCAATATCTGACTTCGTTTTTTCTCCTTCTTCCCCCACACAATCAGAGCAGATATAACCTTTTCAAATTTCCCATTTTCATCTTCTATATTAGATAACATTAGCACTGACTATTATCATCTCGCTATACTAATCTGCCCACTCCAAATAGATACAACCTTTCAATCAATATGGTTCTTGCATTATCAGAAGTAGCTAAACACAACACCAAACAAGATTGTTGGGTTATTATCCACGACAAAGCTTATGATCTATCGGATTTTGTTGATGAGCATCCAGGTGGGTCAGCTATTATATTAAAATATGCTGGTAAGGATGCAACTAAAGCATTCGATCCAATACATCCTTCGGATACATTAACTAAATATTTAGCCCCCAAATATCATAAAGGTGAAGTTGAAAAGAAAGTTAATCAACCAGTGAAAAAAGTGGTAAAGAAGAAGAAGGAGAGTGCAGAAAAACAACCACAACAAAGCAACGCCAACTCTAATAGCAATGTGGTTGATGAATTTGATGTCGAGTATGATGAACAAGACGGTAAGGATCCACTTCCAGTGCCACTGCAAAATTCTACAGATGCTAGTGATGCAGATGAGGAAGAAGAAGTGATGCTCGATGAAGATGGAGAACCTATTCCTAAAGAGGAAGTACAACGTCTCAAGCGAGTTGAAAATAAACCAGATTTGGGTCAAATTTACAACTTGAACGATTTCGAATTTGTTGCAAGACACACAATGGAAAAGATTGCTTGGGCTTATTATTCATCTGGTTGTGATGACGAAATTACAATGAGGGAAAATCATTTGAGTTACCAACGTATATTTTTCAAACCCCGTGTTATGGTTGATGTCACCAATATCGATTTATCAACCACAATGTTAGGTACAAACACGTCAGCACCATTTTATGTCACAGCCACTGCATTGGGTAGATTGGGTCATCCAGATGGAGAGAAAGTCTTGACCAGAGGATGTGCTAAACAAGATATTATACAAATGATACCGACATTAGCTTCTTGTTCATTTGATGAGATTGTTGATCAAGCCACTGATAAACAAACTCAATGGTTTCAATTATATGTCAACTCAAACAAGGAAATCTCCAAGAAACTTATTCAACATGCTGAGAAAAGAGGAATCAAAGGTTTGTTCATCACCGTTGATGCTCCACAATTGGGTAGACGTGAAAAAGATATGAGATCCAAAGATGTTACTGATTTGAGTCATGTTCAAGGAGAAGGGGATGAAGCTGATCGTTCGCAAGGTGCCGCTAGAGCCATTTCGTCATTTATAGATACTGCATTAAATTGGAAAGATTTGAAATGGTTTAAATCAATCACCAAAATGCCAATTATCTTGAAAGGTGTTCAATGTGTTGAAGATGCAATTATGGCAGCAGAGCATGGTTGTCAAGGTGTCATTTTGAGTAATCATGGTGGTCGTCAATTGGAATTTTCTCGTGCTCCAATTGAAGTGCTTATTGAATTAATGCCAATTTTAAGAGAACGTGGATTAGACAAAAACTTTGAAGTTTATGTTGATGGGGGTGTTAGAAGAGCCACTGATATTTTGAAAGCAATTTGTTTAGGAGCCAAGGGAGTGGGCATTGGACGTCCATTTCTTTATGCCATGTCTACTTATGGTGATGATGGTGTTGTTAAAGCTATGCAAATTTTAAAAGATGAAATGATTATGAATATGAGATTGTTGGGAGTTACTTCAATTGATCAATTGAATGAACAATATGTTGATGTGAGAAACTTCAGTAATCGATTTGTTCCTGAGGATAAATTATTTAGAAATGTTTACCAACCTTTGATTAGTCCTCCTTTTAAGGAAGCTAAGTTCTAGATTGTTTCGAGGAGGTTGCTCTAGTAGATTTGAAATAGACCCTAAATACATTTATTTAACTACATACAATGATATATGAGAAGGGGAAGATGTGTAAGTGACGATGTCGTTATTGCACAAAGACTCTTGGTTTTGTGAAGTAGCCTGATTTAACCAGACTGTTTGAAGAAAAATAACATATTTGGAAGGGCGGACAAGTACATTGAACAATGCATCTTGTCCTCGACGCAACAATTCAAATGCAGATATCCGGTGGCTGGATTCATTGACATTGCACGCTAAGGTTTACCTTTTTGTGTTCCAGATTAAAGATACTCAAAAGAAGACGGCTAATGTAAGAGAATGTTTGAATGGAACACTACGGAACACATGGCAAAAACTATAGGTATAGGGCAAACTTTGATTAACAGAAGCAATCTTAACTTCTTTTCTTATTCCGAACGATCCTTAAACTGAGATATACATTAGATTTCTGCAAAAGAAAAGGCTTGTCATGAACGGTTATGAACAATTTTTCCTACTCAGCCGTTAGTACACGCCTTTTGCCCTAAAAAAGGATGGATTGTTGAATATGAAAGAACACTAGCAGTTGAGGAATGTATTCTTAAGAAAATTAAGTTATAGATTACATAATGAGTTGGATATGAATATTGGGCATTACAATAACTCTCCTCCCTAGACGGATATATTGGTTAATACAATACAAAACTGTGGTGTATTATTGTTATGTATTGTTTTATTGTGCGTATTTAGTATGTGTGTTTGGATTTACGGGAAATGCATGATAATTTATCCATTATTACACGACCAGATTTTTTTTTTCTTTTTTTCTTTTTCTCTCTCTCTCCCACTTCATTTCTTTTTCGTATCTGCCGCTACTTAAATTCCCATCAGATTTACAAATACTCTTTATACAAATCAGAAGCAATAGAAAGCCTTTCAACACACACACACACACCTTTAAGTGAAAAGTTACTACGTCATAATTTACATTCAATAGCATAGCTACACAATGGTTTTGATTAATGGGGTGAAGTATGCGTGTGATCGTTGTATACGAGGTCACAGAGTAACTACGTGTACCCACACTGACCAACATTTGACCATGATCAAGCCTAAAGGACGTCCGGCCTCACAGTGTCATCACTGTCGAGAGAATAGGAAGCAAAAGAGTGTTCATGTAACTTGTACTTGTGGAAAGAAGAACAAATTACCACGTTCATCATCTTCTACTTCGATAAATTCATCAACTATTCATGAAACAGGATGTGCCTGTCACAAAACTACTCATTGCACCTGTGGTCCTTCTCTGGGAACAAGTATGTCAACAAAGAAGAACAAGGAGACTGATACAGCAAAGATGAAGGCATTATTAGAGGGTGACATTGTCAAAAGATCCAATTCATTGCCAACGCGACAAACATCAAGAAAGAAAACTTCCCCTGGTGAAATCGGTACGTCTTCCAATGTAGATAACAACTTGCAAGATCAAATGGATTATGGATTTATACGTTCAAATGAAACACAACTTGACAACCCAGAATTAAGTGATAATTTTGTTATTGAAGATATATTGATGCCATTTGAAACCAAAAAGGGATTGTTTGACTTGTTTAACAAGCAAGAGGATCAAGATGGGACCAACTCTGTTGTCAGTGACAGCAGAAACAACATAAGCCAACAGTTTAATACAATTACACCACAATCGAATGACTCCCCAAGTCGAGTAAAACAGGAGGACTCCAGTGAAAGAACTTCGGTATTTAGCCCAGATCGGTCTAATCCAAGTCCGGCTGGTTTTGAAGTAGTCGATCACATGTTTCCACTATTCCCACTTATTGGTGGTCCTAGTTTTGACAATGAAAATAAACCATTGCTGGGAATACCCGCCAATGCAAAAATACCTGTTCCTCATCAGCCTACTCCCATCAGACCACTGTTGGCGTCGCAAAACACCAATCTGAACAGCTCATTACCATCAGCGACCGATTCGAATCATAATATCAACTTTGGCAGTAGTTTTGACACCAACATCCAAAATACTCATTTCAATCAACATCTGCGAGGTCCCAAACGTCCTGAGAGTGTACTATCAATTGCATCGAACTCATCTGCAAGGTCATTTGATTTCATGGGTAATAGCTACAACAATTATAATAATACACTCATCAATGGAGGTATACCTTTGTCAGCCACTTCCACAGCTTATCCACCTTCCGGCACCGATGAAAATATTATTACAGGCACTGAACAATGCGAAGAACATAACACAATGCATCATCATTTTGGCAAGACGGGGCTAGGGGCTGGTAAATTCGGATCTCAATTGAGCAAAATAGAGAGTGAAATGTACACTGATACATTTTTTGATGAAGCTATGAATTATGAGCAAGGCGATATAAATATGCAGCAAGAACGACCACAATTGTCAGATGTTTTGTCAACTCCAGCGGACTTTTATCCAGTAAGCAATGGCAATAATATTGAGCAAAGTAACTTTCAAAACGGAAGCAATGGAGTAATATGCTCTGATCTGACAAATTCTTCAGGTAATGAACCATCTTCATCGCAAAATAATTCACTTGGTGATTTGACGTATTCAAAAAGCAATGATGCTCAACATCAAGAAGATACCAATACGACAGGATTAATCGGTGGAGATTTGCCTATGTTTCAAGGTTTTGCTATACCATTGGTTAATACTCCCAAATGATGAACAGTATCGGATAATATCGTGATGAATTAATGAATTAATGAATTGACACTAGCTTTATGGATTTTTATTTCAGTTTCGTTATTCGTGTAATTGTATAGAGAATTGCTTATGAAATTGTAATTTGTATTGAATTTGATGAAGAGATGGATTCTACAATGACTTTGGGGAAACCAACTTTTATAAAGCGCCTCTATTCACTTTTTCTCTTTGATTTCTCAATTTCAAGATTCTTCAATCTAGTAATATTTGAATCCATAGTTAGTTTATCCTCAGTTTTTTTCAATTTAGTATCATGTTTACCCCTTTGAGCAATCGATTTAGGTAAATCGGCACTCGTCAGTTGATCATGTAAATACATTTTCAATACTTCATCAGGTATGTTCAAGATACTCTCGTTTTCAATTTGTTGTAACCGGGCTAATCTAATGATGTATTCTAGTAGGGATAAGGAACTGGATTTGATTTGTTGTTGGGTGATCTTACTTTTGAGCTTTGGGTCAGCTTCTTGCTCTTCCTCTTCTTCTTCATCGTCGCCGTCAAATTCATTCAGATGGAGTTCTCCTAATGCAATCCATTCTTCTCTATCCCCATCAACTATTTTCAAAATCAATACTGGTAAATTCCGTCCTTCTAATCTTAGCAATTTCCCTGATGCCGTGAAGAACATACTTTGAACCCATTTTAAATCGTACTGTTTGACGCCCGGCTTATCATCGTCGTCATGAAATCTTCCATCATTGAAATCCTCTTCAATGTTTACCAAGTATTTGAATTCTCCATGTTGTCCATCATTTGTAATCTGTACCGAACTCCTAGCAAATGTTTCCTTCCATGTTATACAGCCCAACTCATCCACTGGTGTTCCGTCGTCAACATACTTCATTCGACTGGGATTATAGAAAATAGTATACATGACCAAATCAAACACAGGACCTATCAACCCACCTCCCACATTCAAGTAATTTGAAGCTTGTAATAACCTACCTGGGGAAATTGCATTGAAATCAGTCATGCCATTGAGGTTTATCCCCGATGTAATTAACGACAAGTTTAAAATCGGTATTGCATCATTGATTTCCGTCATTAAATCGTGCATATAATCTTCAACTCGTTTAACACTCTCTTTAGTATTTGCACTTGACAATTGCTTCGTAATATCATTAACCCCTTCTTCAAATGCTGTGAATTGATTATGTAAATCATCAATCAATTCCAACGTCGATTCTAAAACTGTGTTTCCCCGGCTTGCTGCAAGTTTGATTAGATCTATCGTAACATTGATAATATCGATTTTGGTCTTGAGTTTGCGTCGTTGTTTTGATAGACGTTGTTGTTGCAGAGCTGGAATCTTGTCAACAAAGGTGGAGATGGTCTTGATGGCATACCCTGATGCTATAGATATACCTGAGCGTATAGCAAATGAAACCACTTGGTTTGAAGCTTTAGAAAGTATCTGATCCATTAAGATTGTGTGGTCTTAAAGTTGTTTGTAATGGTTATTTCTGAATCAATTGGTAGCTTGTGCTATGTGGCTAAAAAGAGATGAAATCATTTGTTTTGAATTTTTTGAAAATTCGCAACTAAATATATCCTACTACAACTAAAATCAAGAATGGCAGTACGCAAACCATTAACACGTTTCACTACTCCCTTAGGCTCAGGTGCAGGTGTACCTAAAGACAAAAGACCACCTAAAGTCCATGACTCGGCTTCGCGATTATTGAAGCCATTTCAAGTGCCATTCAAGACGCGACTGGAGACCGTGTCTGGTCTAGTATCGCGTCGGCCTGTACGCTCATCAAGGAAATTCACCAACTATGCTGTTGATGACTTTGAAAATGCTACTGCAAACGATGAGTTTGTTAATGAGAGCGGTGAAGTTGTCAAATGCAAGAAATTTGGCGCGTTACTTCCACGATCGATCAATAGTGATGATAGACGCGATATTATTGATACAAAGATTAAACGGTCTTTCACAGTTCCTTTTAGCAAAGATAACGCTAAAAAGGAAGAAATGATACGCGGCCCTCCACCTCCATTGGGTACGAAAG
The DNA here is from genome assembly GCF_000315875.1 of Candida orthopsilosis Co 90-125. Lineage (NCBI taxonomy): Eukaryota > Fungi > Ascomycota > Pichiomycetes > Serinales > Debaryomycetaceae > Lodderomyces > Lodderomyces orthopsilosis. Next base: position 271,766 of record NC_018297.1, read on the forward strand.
TGCGGCCAATCATTCCGCCTCGTGCGCTTCATGATCCTATGAGTGAATTTGCCATTGTATTGTATGACCCAACGGTTGATGTGATACCTAAAACACCCGAAGAGGAAAAGAAGATAGAGGAAGTTGATCTGTCAGACACGTCAATGAATCTGGATACCGATGAACGACCAGCAAAAAGAAGGAAGACGCATAGGTCTTTGGCGGAGATTTTGGGTATTGTGACTAACCCCGAAGCAAAATTAGCCCAGTATCCCGATGTCCCTGTAGTTATTGATCCAAAATTGGCCAAAATTTTACGTCCACATCAAATTGCTGGAGTCAAGTTCCTTTATCGTTGTACTGCTGGGTTAATGGATCCCAAAGCTAAAGGATGTATCATGGCTGATGAGATGGGGTTGGGTAAAACATTGCAATGTCTTACTTTGATGTGGACATTACTTAGACAATCACCAAGAGGTAAGAGAACTATTGAAAAATGTATTATTGTTTGTCCATCGTCATTGGTGCGTAATTGGGCTAATGAGATTGTTAAATGGTTAGGTGAAGGTGTATTGACACCATTGGCAATTGATGGAAAAAGTACAAAGTCAAACGATTTGGGTGCGGCGTTGCAACAATGGTCAACTGCACAGGGTAGAAATATCGTGCGTCCTGTTTTAATCATATCATATGAAACTTTGAGAAGAAATGTTGATAAATTAGCCGGCACTGAAGTTGGGTTAATGTTGGCTGATGAAGGACATCGATTGAAAAATGGTGAATCGTTAACATTTACTGCGTTGAATTCATTAAGATGTGATCGAAGAGTGATTTTATCTGGTACACCAATTCAGAATGATTTGTCAGAATATTTCTCATTGTTAAACTTTGCCAATCCTGGTTATCTTGGTACAAGAAATGATTTTAGAAAGAATTTCGAAAATGCAATTTTACGTGGTAGAGATGCTGATGCAACTGATAAAGAACGTGAAAAAGGAGATGCAAAATTGCTTGAATTATCACAATTGGTGTCAAAGTTTATCATTAGACGTACTAATGATATCTTGTCTAAATATCTTCCAGTCAAGTACGAGTATGTCTTGTTCACTGGGTTGTCACCAATGCAAAAAAGTTTGTATAATCATTTCATCACGTCACCCGAGATTAAGAAGTTGTTGAAGGGAATTGGGTCACAACCATTGAAAGCCATTGGTATGTTGAAGAAGCTTTGTAATCATCCTGATTTGTTGGACTTACCTGACGATTTGGAAGGGTGTGAAAATTTGATACCGGAAGACTATGAATCTTCCATAACTGCCACTGGACGTAAAAGAGAAGTACAGACTTGGTTCAGTGGTAAATTCCTAATCTTAGAACGATTTTTGCACAAGATACATCGCGAGACTGATGACAAGATTGTTTTGATCTCAAACTACACCCAAACACTCGATTTGATTGAGAAGATGTGCCGTAACAAGAAATATGGTTCTTTGAGATTAGATGGTACAATGAATATCAACAAGAGACAAAAATTGGTTGACAGATTCAACGACCCCAATGGGTCAGAATTCATCTTTTTATTATCATCAAAAGCAGGTGGATGTGGTATCAATTTAATCGGTGCTAATCGATTAATTCTCATTGATCCGGATTGGAATCCAGCCCTGGATCAACAAGCATTAGCGAGGGTTTGGCGAGATGGTCAAAAGAAGGATTGTTTTATTTATCGATTTATTTCAACTGGGACAATTGAGGAGAAGATTTTCCAACGACAATCAATGAAGATGTCATTGAGTAGTTGTGTTGTTGATGAGAAAGAAGATGTTGAGAGATTATTCAGTGCTGATAATTTGAAACAATTATTCATGTATCAGCCAAATACTGAATGTGATACTCATGATACATATAATTGTAAGCGATGCAATAAGGAAAAGGGACAATTTATTAAAGCACCAGCAATGTTGTATGGTGATGCTACTACCTGGAATCATTTGAATCATAGAAAGTTGGCTAACAATGAGGATATCTTGGTTGCTAATGAAGCACAATTTAATGATGTTTCGTTTGCATTACAGTACATATCGCATGTATAACCTATAGAGCTCTTGCAAAGTATACGTTTTTATTTCTGATAATTGTACCTTTTTGCAACCTTGTCAACCATCCATTACTAGTAATTACTTCCATTGAAAAGCAGACATCAACGCTTCTAGGTGGAAAGAGTCCAGTGGGGGAGAGGTGGGGAAGAATATAATTTTGTGTGCTATAAGATTCAGACAGTTTTGTTAACCCAACAGTTTTGTTCCTAATTTGGTATTTGTTAACGCATCGGACTTTGAAAAGTGTCTTGTGGAATTTATTTTTCCACGGAATTAGAAAATACTTAACTAATCACGTGATTCAGACATAAAATCTTATCTTTAAGCGATTTGTGAACCAGCAAAAATTTCCTCTCCTCACTTTCATCAATAATTTTGACTTTGTTTTTCAAAGCCTCGACTCCATTTTCTGAGAGAAATAGACACAACTTCTACTCCGATACGCGTTGCTAATTCATGGAAATGGTGATGGTGGCATTCCTACTATTTTGTGGAGATGTTGTTGGGAGGTGCCAGACAGAAAAACAAAAACTGGGGGAATCAAAAAAACATCTGATTTCAATGCAATGTTAACCTGCACTTTCTGGGAAGCTACACAATAAGTAAGCATTTGATACCAAGCTCTGATCTTCTAGGAAGGAAGTTATTTGACTTCTTTCTCTCCTAAGTTTGTGTAAAAATATATTTCCGCATTCAAAAACTGAATCTCCATTTTTTCATTTCCCTATTATAATTTTTTAGTCGAATATATATATAAAGCGCGCATTATCAGCACCAATCATCATCTACCATAAAATAAGCAAGCCACACTAGTTCTAAATACACACTATTGAACTCCAGTACCATACCATTCAACATGTCAGACTTACCAGTTAACCCAATTGTCATTGTAGGAGGTGGATTAGCAGGGTTGTCAGCAGCACATCAAGCTTATTTACGTGGAGCTAATGTTGTTTTATTAGACAAACAAGGATTCTTATCAGGAAATAGCGGTAAAGCCACTTCAGGTATCAATGGTGCATTGACCAGGACCCAAACTAAATTGAAGATTGATGATTCCGTGGATAAATTTTATGAAGATACGTTGAAAACAGCAAAAGATAGGGCTAACCCGGCTTTGATTAAAGTCTTGACTTACAATTCTGCTGATGCTGTTCATTGGTTACAAGAGGTGTTTGGATTAGATTTAACTGTGGTGCTGAGACTAGGTGGTCATTCACAACCTCGTACTCATCGTGGTCATGATTCCAAGTTCCCTGGAATGGCTATTACTTATAGATTATTGGAAACATTGGAGAAATTGAGTGAAGATGAACCGGATAGAGTGGCCATTTTGAAGCATTGCCAAGTTATTGATTTGATCAAAGAAGGAGAAGATAGGGTAGTTGGTGTTAAATACAAGAGTTTGCAAGATAAGTCGAAATCAGAAGTTTATGGACCTGTGATTATGTCAACTGGTGGGTATGCTGCCGATTTCACCAAAAACAGTTTATTGCGTAAATATCGTCCTGATATTATTGATTTACCTTCAACGAATGGTGTGCATGCCACCGGAGATGGACAAAAGATTATCATGAAGAATCATGGTGTTGGCATTGATATGGATAAGGTTCAAGTTCATCCGACTGGATTAATTGATTACAATGATAAGGATGTTATAGCAGGAAAAACTCAACCCCGATTCTTGTTTCTTGGTGCTGAAGCATTGCGTGGAGAAGGAGGTATTATGTTGAATGGTAAAGGCGATCGATTTGTCGATGAATTGGGAACTAGAGATTGGGTATCTGGTGAAATGGAGAAACAAAACAAGGCTGGGAATGGGCCAATTCGATTGGTATTGAGTGAAGAATCGGAAAAGAAGTTGGAGTTTCATATTAAACATTATACACAAAGAAATTTGATGAGAACAGTTACAGGTAAACAATTATGCGAAGAGATTGGATGCAGTGAAGAGCATTTGCAACATCAATTGGATACTTATAACAAAGCAGCCAAAGGTGAAATTAAAGATCCCTATGGCAAGCAATTCTTCCCAGCTACCCCGTTTGAGTACAAGCCAAATGCAAAGTATCATGTGTCTTTCATAACTAGAGTCTTGCATTTCACCATGGGCGGTGTCAAAATCAATGACAAGTCCCAAGTTCTTACTGACAAAGATACTCCATTTGAAGGATTATATGCTGCGGGTGAAGTAGCTGGTGGTGTTCATGGACACAATAGATTAGGTGGATCTTCCTTATTAGCATGTGTTGTTTATGGAAGATTAGCAGCTGATGAAGCATGTAGTTATGAGTTGCAAAAATTGAGCAAATCGGGAAGTGGTAGTGGAGATGATGATGGATCGGGAAACAATGCCACCCAGAGATTGAAAATGATTAATTTACACATTGATCCAAATACCAATAGAATAATCATTGATATGAATAACCAGGGTGGATCATCCACTGGTGAATCGAGTAATACCACCAGTGGTGCTGAGCCAGCAAAGCAGCCATCCAAACTGGAACAACAACCAGCTAAGTCCAAACAACAATCAAAAGAAGCCAAACCATTTTCCATCCCTGATAAAGAATTCACTCCAGAAGAAGTTTCCAAACACAACACCAAAAAGGATTGTTGGTGCATTATCAAGAATGTTGTTGTTGATTTAACTGAATTTTTGGATCATCATCCAGGTGGTGCTGCTTCAATTACCAATTTTGGAGGAAGAGATGCAACAGAAAGTTTTGAAATGTTGCATGAAGATAATTTTATTCCTAAATATGTTCCCAATTGTGTATTGGGTAGGATCAAAGGAACCAAACCTGAATTAGACTTATAAGACAGAGCAAAGAATACATTTCAATAAACAGTTTCTTTCAATATTTATAAATATATATTTAAACACTTTATTTGGACAGATTATGTAGGAGTTTGCTACTCAATCTTCTTCTAAAGATTTGGCATAATCTTCAGTAGTCAATAAGGTCTCACTTTCAGTAATTTGCTTTGGATCATCCAATTTGATATGAGCAATCCATCCTTCAACGGTTGGATCATGATTCAACAACCCAGGTTCACTTTCCAAAACACTGTTTACCCCTACAACTTCACCACTAACAGGACTATAAATCTCACTAGCTGATTTAACACTTTCCACTGATCCCAAAGTTTCACCAATTTCAACTCTAGTTCCTAACTCGGGTAATTCTACAAATGTAACATCACCCAATGCTTGAGCAGCATATTGAGTAATTCCAATTAATGCCGAATCATCATCGTATAATTTGACGTATTCGTGTTCTTCAGTAAATTTAGTTTCAATTGGTGTTTTTTCATGCAAGTACTTGTAAGCATGAGAGTTTTTGTCGGCTTTGTAGTGGTGTGGGGTTGTTGTTGTGAATGCACGCAAAAGTGGTGATGGTGAAACAGTGGTGGCTGTTGTTGGTTTAGAAAATGTACGAAGTGGGATTGATGATGACCTTAATAATGACTTGAACATGATTGATGTGAGGGTTGTTAACGAGTAGTAGCAACTAAGAATCAGATGTTTTAAAATTGAAGCTCTCTTAGGAATTCAGATGGAAAAAAGTTGATTTTTATATTTTGTTTGTGGTTTTTCAATTGGAAGACAAATTTGACTCTTTTTTCACTACAACTGACTTCGTTCTATTCAGTCTCCCTTGCGCATAAAGTTTGTTTAGTAAAGAGAGAATACTTAAGACTTCACTTTCCCTCTGCAATCACAAGAAAGATATGAGAGCTATTTCAACATTAAAGCGTGATAATTATATAAAACTTATAAATTCTTCAAAAAGATAACAACAAAACACACACATATAAATGAAAAAACCGCTAAAAAAGCCATATAATAAACTAAAAAGGGGAGAATAAGAAAGATCTAACTAAAATGAACAGCAATAGGAACAACAATAACAATGATAACAATGATGACGGCAAAAATAAGACACATTCTCATTTTGAAATCTTTCCACCACATATCTTTTCTTACCCGATTAGCACCTCTTCTGAAACCTTGAGCACTAATGGCCAAGTTATCAGTCTTGTTTTCTATTGAATCTAATCTTTCTCCTCTTTCTGCTACTTTGTTGATGTTGTCTCTCATAATACCAACCGTGTCATCTATTTGCTAAAAAAAGTGGGGAGTTAGTATGGGAACATTCAGAGCGGATCAGTTGGATCTAAGTGAATACATACAGCTTGTATGGCGGCAGTCCTGGATTGGTCTCCAGTTTGTTGATTTGGGATGTATGGGTCATATGGAACTGATGAGGACATGATTAAGATTCTATGTTGTAGTTTTTACGTTATGCAAGTGAAAAATTGATTGATATTTGGTACTAATGTAGTGTCACTAGTTGTACTTCAGGGTGTAATGTGAGCTTTATGGTTAATCTATCAACCGATGAGATGGATTGAAATTTTGGTGATGTACGTATAACAACCGACAGAGAGGGGTGAGAGAGAGAATGTGGTGATCTCACCAGTTTTAATTTTTCGAAAGAGATTTTCTCTCTGTCTTTTGGTTGTGTCACATTTTTATTTATTTTGCCTTTTTTGGTAGACCAAGAATTTGTTTACGACACTGCGTCATTAATAGACTCTATTTTTCAATACAATTGTATAGGGGTGAAAGTAAACTACGATGTAACAGAACTTGGATACTGAGAGTGAGAATGAAGGGTAATATACCAGCAACTGGTTAATGTATCATAGTGTTTCCGTTCAAACAGTTTTAGCTGTTTGCGTTGTTTTATTCTAAAAATAGTAAAACGTTTGTATGAATGCTTTGAGAATCAAGATGAGCAGCTTTCTTGTCTAGCATTTGGTTTCAGCCATCACGAACGTCTTTAACTATAGTCTTTAACTATACCGTTTTTGTAAGAAAGACGCAGACATTTGATTTTGCTTTCGTCAGCACTCTATATGTCCGGTATTTTGTGTTTAAGTTACAAAATTGTTTTCGTCATCAAATTTTTCCATAATCTCCGTTGCAATTGCCGATTTTGCAGCATTCTTTGAACAAATCGAAACCGGCCGTTCACTCTATTTACTTATAGTGACAAAATAAACCGAAACAAACTGTATTTAGAGCATATAACACTACAGAATGAGACTCATACCCTGTACCTGGCAGCCTCTATTGACGCATCACATATCGGTATTCACCTCTACTATGCTTTAGTCGTCATAGAAGAAGACTTCCAAATTGAATTAGCGGTGGGTACTGTCTAGGTCTGGCCTGGTAAGCTCTTACTGTACTTCGCCTAGCTTAGTATTGTGATACCTTACACCTGCAGTGATTTGTGAGGTTCAGTCATTAATAATTTTGGTTGATAGTAGCATAGCCTGTGAGAAATATTTCATGACTTTTTGTAAAGCCGATTCCAGATCTTTAAGTAGTGTACTTGGCACAAAAATGAACATAGATGGCTGCATCATCGAAATAACTTACGGTATATTGAGTTGCAGGGAAAGTAGAGAAAGATTTTGCATTATTAGAGAGGGCTTCACTTCATCAAGGTCAATAGTTTGGGGTTTTACTGTGCACTGCCAGCCAAAACACGAATTTAGACTCCACTTGACAGTAGCAAAATTTTGATAACGTGTATTGACCTTATTGTCAAACTTCCAGATGCTGATTTTCATATTAATATACAAGTCCATCTTCTTGTTACTTTCTCGAGTTTATCAGAATCCTACTATTCACCAATTACACGAGTTGTCTGTACTGGTTGCGAAAATGATAACTAGATTCTTGCTCCTATTGTTATTGTTCGTGTACTTGTGACAATGAAAATATAATATTTTGTTTTTGTAACTCCAAAATAAACAAAACTCCTGTCGTCGTCTCTCTCTCACTCTCTCTTTCTCTTTGCCAACGAACCAATTTTTTTTCAATTGAAAATTGAGAAAACTCTTTCGATTTCTTTCTTACTCTTTTAGAAAGTCACAACTTGTATTATAATCAAGCATTTTCTACAGTTTTAATAGATCAATCATATATACAAAATGGACGGTGGTACGTACTAACACACACACACAAAAACTTTCAATCAATTATCGATTGATTGATTGGACTGGATTGAATTCGATTTTTTTTGTTGTGCCTTTTTGTCGGATCAGATAACCTACAAAAATTTATTGCGTTTCTGGCCAGCTTCAGGCGAACAATCATATCAGGGAAGTACATTTTGACTTGATTATATTGATGTCGAGAGAGAATGATGACGATTGATTCATCTGAGAAAGCCCTAGCAATCAACGGTGAATAATTGTTGATTTTCAATGAAGCAACAAAATTCATCTTGTGGCAATCAATCAACAAAACTGCATCAGGAGATCAATTGTGAAACAACTAATTCAACTACACACAATTACAGTTTACCACCAAGTTGTGGTTGCTCACCGATCTGGCCCATTTCTAGATTTGTTATCTGGATCTCAGTTTTTCTGATTTGGACGCATTTTTGTTTTTTCTTTTGTTCGACGTCGACGAAGAAATATAAGCAATGAAAAGTTGCTAAACTCATACAACAGACTATCTATTCCACCAACAATCAATCAATTTAATTCAACATGGAAGCTTTATACTAACACCCTTTTATAGAAGAAGTTGCTGCTTTAGTTATTGATAACGGTTCTGGTATGTGTAAAGCCGGTTTTGCTGGTGATGACGCACCAAGAGCTGTCTTCCCATCAATTGTTGGTAGACCAAGACATCAAGGTATTATGGTTGGTATGGGTCAAAAAGATTCATATGTTGGTGATGAAGCCCAATCAAAGAGAGGTATCTTGACCTTGAGATACCCAATTGAACACGGTATCGTTTCCAACTGGGATGATATGGAAAAAATCTGGCACCACACTTTTTACAATGAATTAAGAGTTGCTCCAGAAGAACACCCAGTCTTGTTGACTGAAGCTCCAATGAACCCAAAGTCAAACAGAGAAAAAATGACTCAAATTATGTTTGAAACTTTCAATGTTCCAGCCTTCTACGTTTCTATCCAAGCTGTTTTGTCATTGTACTCATCAGGTAGAACTACTGGTATTGTTTTGGATTCTGGTGATGGTGTTACCCACGTTGTTCCAATTTACGCTGGTTTCTCATTACCACACGGTATTTTGAGAATTGATTTAGCTGGTAGAGATTTGACTGACTACTTGATGAAGATTTTGTCCGAACGTGGTTACGGTTTCTCCACTACCGCCGAAAGAGAAATTGTCAGAGACATCAAGGAGAAATTATGTTATGTTGCCTTGGACTTTGAACAAGAAATGCAAACCTCATCACAATCATCTGCTATTGAAAAGTCATACGAATTGCCAGATGGTCAAGTTATCACTATTGGTAACGAAAGATTCAGAGCTCCAGAAGCTTTGTTCCGTCCAGCTGATTTAGGTTTGGAAGCTGCTGGTATTGACCAAACTACTTTCAACTCCATCATGAAGTGTGACTTGGATGTCAGAAAAGAATTGTACGGTAACATTGTTATGTCTGGTGGTACTACTATGTTCCCAGGTATTGCTGAACGTATGCAAAAGGAAATCACTGCTTTGGCTCCATCTTCAATGAAGGTCAAGATCATTGCTCCACCAGAAAGAAAATACTCTGTCTGGATTGGTGGTTCCATCTTGGCTTCATTGTCCACTTTCCAACAAATGTGGATCTCAAAACAAGAATACGACGAATCTGGACCATCAATTGTTCACCACAAATGTTTCTAAGCAGGTTGAAAATTGGCTGTGCTTCAGTATCTTCAGTATTCTATCGTATAAATTGTTTTATTTTTCCATCGCAAAATAAACTTTATAGCCGCTTAAAAAGTAGTATTGTTTTTGTAATAAACTTGTTGTGAAGCTATGCTCTGAGTTCGTTTGTAGACGGTGGTTTCTCTGGAGAATCACTACACTCTTGGAAAACTTTTTGGGAGAAAGATAGGGCACTTTTTGCCCAAATTGGTACCGGTGCGAATCTACATAATCACAACATTCATCAATCAGTTACATTAAAATACGTAGTACATTACGAATAGCATATCCTTTAATCGGACTCAGCTCCGGCTCGCCTTTCAACTTCCTCCTCTACTCCATCTTCTCGATTCGTATTATCCGCTGCTTTTGTTTCATTTTTCAATTTATTCATCCCATCATAAAAGGTGCGCCATAACCTTCCCACATCATCAAATTCTTTACCAATTTGTATACTTTCGCTTAATGATCGATTTAGTGTTTCCAAGTTGGTGAAGACTTCAGATAAGTTGTTTGATATTTCTTGAATTAGTATATCTCTTTGTTTGTTGAAATAATCGTTGTTTGTGTTAGACATTGGTGGAAGGCGCTGATAATTGGTATAGCAGATCTTCCTTTGTTGATGGTTTGTGTGGTTTTGATCTTGGGTCGCGTTTTGCAAATACCTTTGACAATTTTCACCTCATTTTTTTTTGCTTCCATTATCTTTGCAACCATACTAGACGCAAGCAATCTGAAACTACTCAGTATCTATGGCTAAAAAGGATAAAAAGTCCAAAGAAGCCAAAAAGGCTCGTGCTGCAGAAAAGCAAAAGAAAAATTTGTCCAAAGCTGAAATCAAAAACAAGAAATTGACCAAGAAGCAAGGCGATGAAGAAGAGGAAGATGAGGACATTGATACTATATTAGCCAACTATGCCAAAGAACAAGAGGAATTTACTGATGTTAAAGTAGAAGTATGCAAACACCATCCACATAAGAGATTGAATCCAACTATGGTTGCTTCTCCTTTACACAATAAACGAGAAATTATTTTATTTGGTGGTGAGTCAAGCGATGGGAAAACATCCCATTTTCACAATGACTTGTTTACTTATTCAATTGATAATGATACTTGGAGGAAATTCATTTCTAAAAATACACCATTACCTCGATCTTCACATGCTATGTGTGCTCATCCATCAGGCATTATTTTAATGTTTGGTGGTGAGTTCTCTTCCCCAAAGCAATCAACTTTTTATCATTATGGAGATACATGGATTTTGGATGCAGACAATAAGGAATGGCAAAAGATTGATACCAAAAAGGGGCCATCTGCTAGATCTGGTCATCGATTGGCTGTATGGAAAAATTTCATTATTCTTCATGGTGGATTCCGTGATTTGGGTACAATGACAACATATCTCAATGATGTTTGGGTATTTGATGTGACTGAATTCAAGTGGCAGCAGGTGGAGTTTCCACCAAATCATCCAATCCCTGATTCTAGATCAGGTCATTCATTCATACCCTGTGCTGATGGTGCTGTATTATACGGAGGATACACTAAAGTCAAAGCTGGCAAAGGCTTGCAAAAGGGTAAAGTGTTGAGTGATTGTTGGGTTTTGAAAATGAAGAGTGATCCAAAGGGAATTAGATTTGAACGAAGAAAGAAACAGGGTGTATTACCACTGTCTCGAGTTGGATGTTCATTAGTCTATCATAAGAATAGAGGTATTTTATTTGGCGGAGTTTACGATTACGACGAAAGTGAAGAACAATTGGATTCTGAGTTTTTCAATCAATTGTACAGTTATCAAATTGACAGTAATAGATGGTATAATTTGAGTTTAAGACCACAGAGGAAAAAGAAGGAGGCTATAAAGGAGAAATCAAGAGACGAGGATTTGGAGGATATTTTGAATTCCATCTTGGCTAAATCGAACTTGAATGATGATGATGATGAAGATGGAGATGTTGCACAGTTGGATAAAATGAAAGATGCCGAGGAGAAAGAGGAAGAAGAAGAAAAGAAGGATGTTGTTGATTACCCAGTAATGAACCAATTACCGCATCCACGTTTCAATGCGACGACTTGTGTTGTTGATGATGTGTTTTACATCTTTGGTGGTATTTATGAGCGTGGTGAACAAGAATTTAGTCTCGATTCATTTTATGCCATTGACTTGGGAAAATTGGATGGAGTTAAAGTGTTCTGGGAAGATTTATCCGAATTAGAAAAAGCAGTTGAGGAATCAGAAGATGAGGATGAAGACGATGACTTTGAATATGAAGATGACGAAATTGATGAAGCCAAGGGTGCTGATGAAGAAGATGATGACCAAGTTGAGGAAGTAGAGGAGGAAGAGGAATCATCTTCAGAAGAAGAAGAGGAATTCCCCGATCCAAGACCATGGTTACCTCACCCCAAACCATTTGAATCCTTACGTGCGTTTTATGTTAGATCAGGGGCTGCATTTTTAGAATGGTCTATATCAAGTCATCGAGAAGCTCGTGGTAAGTATTTGAAAAAGATTGCATTTGAGCTATGTGAAGATAGGTATTGGGAGAGGAGACAAGCTGTTTCTGTTGCCGAAGACAATTTGGAGGAAATGGGTGGTGTTGGTGAAGTCATTGAAAAGGATACTACAAAAACCACAAAGAGAAGGTGATTTGTAAAACTTTTGTATATATTAATAGACTTAATTTGTTTTATGCAAAATGTATTCCAACTTGATGGAAAGCATATAATAGTTTCAAGAAATCCGTTTGATCCAATTTACCCGCTCTTTGATCTGAGAATCCAGTCTCCGTCAACACTTTGGTGATTTTCTCCTTTATTAACCCTTTCAAATCAGCTTTATTGTCAACAACCATTGAGTCCCCATTTTCTTGCGTAGCTAGCCAAGTTTTGTAATTCTTTTCCAAAATTTCAATCACATTCAGGGACTTGAACCCTGCAGCAATAGTCTTATTTTTCCTCACAAATACAATTCTCAATAACCCATCCCATTCATTGAAATCTATATTTGGTCTTGGGGTTTTCACCTCTATCCTCACAACACTCGATTCAACTTGCGGAGGTGGTCGGAAATTATTCTTGCCTACTTTCATAATATGGGTTACATTTGCCCACATTTGAACATTGGCTGATAATCGGCAATATAGTTCATCACCTGGTCTGGCAACTAATCTCATGGCAAATTCTCGTTGAAACATAAGGATTGAAACACGTGGTGGACGAGGTTGATTAAGTAATTTGAACACCAACGGTGATGATATCTGATATGGTGTGTTTGATATACAGATATCAAAATATGGTAAATCGGTCTTGATGAAGTCACCTAATAAGATCTCCAATTTCTTTTCTTGTGGTGTACCATGAACTCTCTTAGTTAATTCTGCACCCATTCTTGGATCCATTTCCACTGCAATCACTTTACGTGCTTGTTCCAATATCCGTACTGTCAAGTTACCAGTACCAGGACCAACTTCCAATACAATGTCACTTGGCTTGATTTGTGCTTTATCGACAATCCCTTGAGCTACAAGTGGATTTTTAAGAATATGTTGACCTAAATTGGTATTGAATTTGAAAACACTATTGAGGTGCTTGTCAGCAGCAACAGTGTTTCCAGCTGGGTTATGTTTTGTCGTGAATTTCTTATTTGGTGCCTTGCCCATGGTTATAGTGTAACTATCAGTTGATTAAGGAATCCAATTGCTTGGAGTAGTTTGATCTCATCTCTGATAAATTTTTGAGAAGAGATTAGTTTTTGTGTAGTGTCATATTTCAGAAGTCTCAAAGTTGTATTTTAAGACACCTCCTGTTTTGTTTTTGTTTTACGTTTCGGAATTATTTTGATATTCCGGTAACAACTTTTAAAGGCTATTTACTTTGTCATCATTACAAACTCAGTACAATTGTGTAAAAAAGACACCATTTTTAGGATAAAACAGAAGCGTTAGAAAGGGCAAATAGGTTGCCACTTCACATTTCATCAGATACATTCATTACACAAATCACATTTCATATTCCCTCAACTAACCATACTTCCTATCAGTATAACAATGCTAATATGGTTTCCAACGTAGCTAGGAGTCCTCAACTCAAATTGTCTCACTTAATGTCGTCAATGCCAGCCTTTTCATTTATTGAAGAACTTGTTAATATCCCACAGCCAAATGAGTCCAACTTCGTGTCACTTCTGCAACACGATTTATTCAAGATTAACAAAGCATTGGATGACATTGATCTATATCTCAACGACTTAATTGTTGTTTTCAACAACATCAAAGAAGTTTCAAGGCATACTATTAATGTACTAGATTGGTTCTATGAAGGTAAGACGGCATTACAGAATTTACTTCGAGATATGGATAGCATTGATTCGATAATTTCGCGACTTTTGTTGGTGATTGAGTCCACTGATTCATCTGTCCACATTAGTCAAGGAATGATCAGAAAGTTTGAAGAAGTTAGCGATGTCTTGTTGGATGTTAAGAAGTCCCTGATCATTTTAAAAAAAAATTTGGATGTATCAACTAATTACCACGATTTAATGGAGTCAGTTATCAAGTCGTTAACCATCGAGATAGAAGAATGTACAAAACTGGTAATCAAGATGAAAGATTATAAGTTGTCAAGCCCGAAACGAGTTTTACCAAAGTTCAACTTGAATGATATTGTTTCTAAAATGAAGATTAATGAATTTATTAGCACATCAGTTTCAGTAAAGTCAATCAGACTTCCAACATTTAATGATTTGGATCAGGAGATTTATGAAGAGTTTATGTGTGTGGAGCATAAGATCCTTCCATTACGTATATCACTTGATATTGTTCCAGCAAAAATTGAGGAATTCAATACCCTTTGTCTGCTGAGTTCGTTTAAAGTATCAAGAGAACATGTTCTCTCAAACTACGAGGTAATGTTGGATAAATGGAAGTTTTTGGATAAGCAGTTTAAACTCTTCAAGCTGGAGAATATCGATAGCAAATGGAATGTCATTTTCATGTATTTGATTCACCAAATTGAACAGGAATGTGACGGATTGATTGATATTTTGGCATTTTCTGACACCACTAGTACAGATGGAAATTCAACGATTAGCGAAGACATTGGTTCAAGATATAAGGTGTGTTCAAATTCGATCAATTTGATCGAGAGTGCAATCATTGAAGGTATAACCACTGATAAAGAAATTCCCCAAGCATATAATAAGAAATTGCACCCAAAATGGATGGAAGTTAATGATTTGATATTACGAGTTAAAGCTGATCTGGATATGCATGATACAAAGTTTCAACAAAAGCAGAAACTAGCACCGAAAAGTAAAGGATTACGCTCATTTCGTACCATGTCGAAAAACTCACATCATGATGTATTTGATCGCCCAATGAGTAATGGGATAGGAATCGATTTCAATGTCGATGTTGAGTCTGTTACAATGCCATTGAGTGTCACAAAGAAGGATCGAGTAAAGGACTTTCTCACTGGTGAGAAACCCAAGGGAAAGGATTTGAAAAATACTCTTATTCAAGTGTTTGAAGGGATGAATATTCAAGATCGAGAAGATGAAGAAGAGACATTGGTTAAAACGCCCTTACTTAAAGGTCCAATCGAATTGCAGAAACAACAAAGACAAAAGGTCGTTTCATTTGATTTTGATAGTTATACTAACAACATACTAAATTCAAGCTCACGTCCTGCGTCAAAATTGCCTCGCATTGTTTCAAATTATATTGAATTGGGGTATCCTAAATTTCCTAAAAAGGGAGGTTTCACAAGGATTCCGGAAATTGATGTTACCCACCCTGTTTTCCAGTCTCCTTATAGAGGAAATTTTCAGCACGCTAACCGTACACTACCCATTAGCATTGACATTTCACCTCCTTCGTGTAAAGACCCAACTGATCCTTTTTATATAACTCGATCAAGAGCTAGCTCAAACGCTACTGTTATTGGCAGACCAAATTCATTACTTAACGAAACCACGATTCCAAATCTAGCTTATTCTCGAAGACTCAGCTATAACTGTACGTCGCCAGAGCGACCATTATCGTCATTGGGCTCACGGTTTGATGACGAAAATTTGCTAAAGTCGCTTCATGAAAATCGACCAATTTGGAAATAGAACCGCCAATCAAATTACCTGTTTTTGTCATCGTTATCAGCCTTCATTGTCTTACTTGTAAATCCATCCAAAAAGAAATCTCTTCCAAATAATTTGTACATAACAGATTCTTTCTCCACCTTGTATTTTTCGATCTCATCAAAATCTCTATTCCCACCATTTGGCAACTTTTCTCCCTGTTGTATCTTCTTTGTTGATTGTCCTTCAAGTCTTTGGTACATTTCAAAGCTGGTGATAAATATTACCGGAACTGATAAAAGAACAAGAAATATACCTTTGTATCTTTGTTTTAATTGTGGAGGCGCTTTGTCCCAGTTAGGTCTTCCCGTGAGCACGAGCTCCTGAACAAAAGGTGATTCTTTTGGTTTCGTGTTCTTAAGCTTCGGCTCTGGAGACTGAATCCTAACTGTTGATCCTCTTTGTTTGTGAAATGAGGGCGGTTTTGTAGATTTGGATCTTCTAAACATGTTGTGTGGTTTCTGTCCTTCGAAGTCTCAAATATTTGAGTGTTTTAGATTCTTGATTTTTTCAAATTTTTGTTTTGATTCAGATCTGTTCACTGAAATCAGATTTTCAACACCATTATTGCAATGTCACTCAAGAAGTTAATTGAAGAATATGTATCCAAACACCCTAAATCTGACGGGATTGAATTTACGTATGGGACCGCTGGATTCCGTATGAATGCCGAGTGTTTGGACTATGTCAATTACACTGTGGGCATACTTGCTTCGTTGAGATCGAAAAGTCTTGGAGGCGAAACTGTTGGTGTTATGATTACTGCTTCTCACAATCCCCCTCAAGACAATGGGGTTAAAGTGGTGGACCCGTTGGGTAGTATGTTGGAAAGCAAATGGGAAACATATGCATGCCAATTGGCCAATTCATCAGTGGAAAATTTGGCAAGTGCAGTTGAAGATTTGGCTAAGGAGTTGAACATCGATTTAAACAGTGAGAGCAGTGTCGTTATTGCTAGAGATTCAAGAGAGAGTAGCCCAGCATTAAATAAAGCCACCATTGATGGATTCAAGAGTGTTCCCAACACCAAATACGAAGATTTTGGATTGTTGACCACCCCCGAGTTGCATTACATTACAAGAACATTCAATGAACCAAGTTTTGGAGAGAGGAATGAAGAAGGTTACTATAAAAAATTGGCAGAATCATTTAGACAAATATTTGAGCTATCGAATGACAATGCAAAGGTTGATATCACAATTGACGCTGCAAACGGTGTGGGAGCACCCAAGATAGACGATTTATTGAAAAAATACCTTTCTGATGAAGTCAGTTTTAACGTTGTTAATGGTAAATACGAGAAACCTGAATTGTTAAATTACGACTGTGGTGCTGATTTTGTGAAAACTAATCAAAAGTTACCCAAAAATGTCCAACCTGTATCAAATAAACTATACGCATCATTTGATGGTGATGCTGATAGACTAATCTGTTATTACAAGGACTCAAATGGTATATTTGTTCTTCTCGATGGTGACAAAATTTCGACATTGATTGCTTTGTTTTTGCAACAAATCTTCAAAGATATCGATTCAAGTAGATTGAAGCTCGATATTGGTGTCGTTCAAACTGCTTACGCTAATGGCTCCTCAACCAAATATGTTGAGGATGTATTAAAGTTGCCCGTTCGTTGTACTCCAACAGGTGTTAAACATTTGCATCACGAAGCAGAGAAATTTGACATCGGTGTTTACTTTGAAGCAAATGGTCACGGTACTGTTGTCTTTAAAAAGGAAGCTGAGCAAAAGATTTTTGATTACAAATCAGACTCACCCAAAGAAGAAGCAGCAGTCAAGATTCTTCAATATTTCAGTCAATTGATCAACCAAACTGTGGGTGATGCAATTTCCGATCTTTTGGTAGTCTTGGTCATCTTACATTATCTCAATTTAACTCCTGAACAATGGAATGAAGCATATTCTGATTTACCCAACAAGTTAATCAAAGTGGTTGTACCAGATAGAACCATTTTCAAAACCACAAATGCTGAGAGAACATTAGTGGAGCCTAAAGGATTACAAACTAAAATTGATGAGCTTGTTGCAAAATACTCACAGGGAAGATCATTTGTCAGGGCTTCTGGAACAGAAGACGCTGTGCGTGTTTATGCTGAAGCAGAAACAAAAGAAGATGTTGAGGCGTTGTCCAAAGCAGTTGCTGATTTATTAAAATAGGCAAGAGACTTTAGAGTATTCTAAAAAAATAGATGCAAAATTTTATGTTGCCCAAATTAATCTCCTCGGTAGTAGGTTTTTTTATAGTTCCCAGGAGTCAACATCTTGGATCCTAAAGCCCACACGCCACGTCTAAGAAGCTTGGCTCTTTTTTCTAGTCGCTTATACCAATCTTCATTACCCCCAAACTCTGCTCCAACTTTCCCTTCGTAAACTATAGCCATGCCATGTTTCAACATCTCAGCCGAAACGTCTTTCTTACCTGTCCATTTCCATACTTGACATCTTCCAACAATTCTCTTGTATTGATCCACCAGGTACGGCGTGACCACCACATATCTTCCTAATATATAAGATTTCAACCATTGCAATGCATCTTCACTATATGGCTGTGCTGGTTTTCCGAAATGCGCTCGTTCTGGGGCATCAACTCCACACAATCGAATCATCAATGTCTCATTTTTTAGAATCTTACTGTTCTTTGGTACAGATTTGAGCCACCCCCATCCACCAAAGACCCCACCTGGTGTATGAAAAAACCTAAAATTATCCCCATCACCAACTCGCGTAACATAGCCATATAATTTGTGGTTGTACTCAAGTCTTTCTGGGGTAAGGTCTAAAATTGAACGCACAGGCTTTAGATATCGCCTGTAAAATCTGTATGAAAGGTATGCAGTTGCTGTAATCCCTAATGAGAGGGCAATAACCTTTGGATGAAAGATTCCGACATCTGGGTCTTGGGGTGTCGATATGGGTGCCATGAAAAAAAGCCGAAGTGGAGTTCGAATTTGCTACAAGAAAGCACGTCTTGGAATTTTTCAGGTTTTGTTTACCTTTTTTTTTTGTCCCAATCAAAAAGTTGCAGCCGAGGCAAATACAATAGGAAGATGCAAAAAGATTTGTGTGCCGAATCGTTGTCTTCAAGGTGATTAATGTGACTCTCTATTAACCGTGCCAATAAAATCAAAACTTGTCTGGTTAGTTTATTAAAAAAGTTTTTGCAAATAAATTGTTTTAAAGTAATGCAAAATGCTTGCGAGGAGAAGATCGTGAAATTTTCAAAATTTGCCATAATGGTTTAACTGTGCCTATTGCATTAAGTTTTAAAAGATAGTACTTAGTTATGTTCAGTTGTCTTGTTCCTGGTTATCAATGCAAATTTCCTCACTTTTGTTGAGGAGGGAGTTTGCATAAGTAAGCGGGTATATTTTCAATTTTCGCACCACTTTCGGAGGTGAAATGGTTTGATTTGATCTGAAGCACGCCCATCTTTTGAGGACACGATATTTTTAGATCAAGTTGATTTCACTGCCCACTACTCTTTCTAAGAAATATAGTTTGAAACAAGCCCAATTTATGACGTGGAATGTCTCTACCCGATGGCGAATATGATTTAGATGTTTCAATCCTTACTGATACTAACTTCAAATCAAACAAGGAAGAAAATGTCGCTATAAAGGATGGAGTTATACTGGAGTCGAAGGAGAATTCAAAATCAATACCAATACAAATTTATCAAGAAGATCTAAAGCCTACTCTGCTGGGATTGTCGTCAAGGCTGAACAAACAGATCCTATCTAATGGAACTTCTAAGGGACATGGTTCGGACAAGAGCATTCAGTTCTATTTGACATATACCAACAAGAACGAGAGGAAATTGAAACTTAACCGGCTAGTCAGAACCATCGGCATCGATAAAGTTAGAACTGCTTTGGAGCCACTGTCAGAATTAACAAAGCCTGAAGGGATATATAAACAAGATAGACAAAAACGGACTTACGAGCTGGTTCTCGAAAAAGACTCCCTGACATCGCCTCATAAAAGAAATCCAGGACCAGCAGTGAAGAGAGTGGGTGCTAGCAGTACCATGAAGTGGAATCCCAAAACTGACCCTCTCAGAAGAAGTAGGGTTACAACAAGACGCCCTCAGTCACGAGCGCAACAGCAGAAGGCAACAATTAGTGAAAGTGACTTCGAAATATCAGACAAGAGTGGCAATTCGTCGCCCATCAAAATTTCTTCCTCAATTCATGCAGATGAAAAAGTTGTTGTATCTGAACAACAAACTAACAGCGTTATACGAGGGCCAGTTTCCACAACAGATTTGAAGAAGAGTGACGAGTCAAAAAACACCCCAAAAGAGAAACAACCAGATAAAGCAATTCAAGCGGAAGATTTGGATGATGATTTCAAGGACTTGGAGGATCAATTACAGGAATTATTAGGTGAAGAAGAAGAGGGGGCCAATACTAAAAACAGTGACTCAATAAATATGGGAAGCGATCCTTCAAACGGCAACCGCGATGATGAGAGTTCAGGTTCTGATGCTGATGAAGGCGATTACGAGAATGTAAGATTTCAAAACATTCAATTTGAGAACAACACTCGTCCCAAAAAGCTGAAACGTTTTGCTTTCATATCTAATAATCAAAAACCCGTAAGTTTGCGAGACTTTGTGGGTAGGGGTAAGACACCGAAAGATGCAGGTAGTAGCAGTGAAGAGGAGTAGCCGAATACTTTTGTTTAAGACATTCGGCTCGTTATATAGATATATTATGGAAATGTAATTATCACCTAGATTTTTTTTGTGGTCTAACGCACAAAATCTGAAAACGTAGTTCCACTGCTTTGGTGTACTAAGAAATGGACGAGGGTATTGCAAATTTATCGCAAAGGGTGGCTAGACTCCAGTTGGCTTTGAATAATGCCAAAGAAGAATCAATTGTATCGCAATTATCCAAATTGAAATCTCAACTTCGAGAGTTAAATGCCAACCACCCCGAACTCAAAACATTGATTTCACTAGCTGATCATTATCATGTTCAACCACTGAATAATGAGGAACACCCAATATCTGATCTGGTAAAGGAAGAGGATATTCAAATACACTACGATAATATAATAGATACTCATAGGGATATGGTTGAAGTTGTAAATATGGAGCCTGATTCGATAATTAATGATATTAATACGCGACTAGCCGAAACGAGTATTGCAAGTTTATGGCAAATGAATGCTCTGCATAACCAACAGGTTGAGGAGATTTATAGATATTATACCATGTTGGTTACTAAAAGTATGATTGTGTACGAAAAGTATGTGCAACATGCAGTGTATGTGAATGAATTTTGGCTACGAGTTGATGAGCGGTTGACCAAGATGACACAGTTAGTTGACAAGATGGAGAGGGAAAAGCAGGAGCTACATAGATATTAATTCAAGTACTTTGAAAGTTTCATATAAGTATTGTAAATTGTACCTATACAGAAATTGTTTTCCAAATATTCAATCCGTCTCCTCCTGTGGAAACCAAACACCCGGGAATTTGTTGGTGCCACCTGACATCTTTTACATCTTTTTGCCAATGAACAAATAACAATTGTGGTGGTATGTCATGTAACTCTTTAAGTTCTTTTCTTTGCTGCGAAATCTCTTCGTCATCCGCCTCGACAGCCAAGTCCCATAAAGTAACGGTATTATCTTCAGAACTAACAGCAATGATTGACTCGTCCAATGGATTGAAAGATACAGAAGTGACTGGGGATTTGTGGAAATCGTAATTAGCTACCGGCGATGGGTTTGGTTGTGTGAAATTCCTCAAATCCCAAACGCTCCATGTACCATCATCGTGTCCGGACGCTAGTAAGTGATTAATCTTGGAGCACCATGATATAACATTGACGTCCGAATTGGATGCTTTGACAGATAAAGCAGGCTTGTGCTTTTTCGATCTTGTATCCCATATCCTGACGTAACCGTCACATCCTGCAGTTGAAAAGACGGTGTTTTCTCCAGTTGACCATTGTATGTCTTCTATTGATGATTGTGAAGCAAAAAAAGGAGTCTTATCAGTTACCCAACTTGATGCTGTTCTGGTAGTTAAATGCACTCTTCCACTCACATCACCTGTCAATAAAGCACCTGTATTTATTAATGGAGACCAGTCCAAACCGTATCCTTCAACATTTCCGTGAGCACGAACAGTGTGAATTGGTCTTTTAGATGATTTAGGGATAACAAAACCTGGGGTATCGAATGCTTTGAATTGAGATGCCAAATCAAAGATGTAAACATCACCATTCTCTGACATTGTTGCTGTGAGATATTCACCAGTTTGTTGTGAGTGTGGGTTGACTCTAATTCTGTTGCTTGTGTGTTTTAATGAGATTGTGTCCGTGTCTAATATAGGATCTGAATCCATATCATCATCATCTTCTTCATTGTCATCTTCTTCGTTGTCATCTTTGACTAAGGTTTTGGCCAAGCCTGATGCCTTCATGGCTATTAGTTCGTTGTCTTTGGATTTAGCCGCTTGGGTCGCAGTTGCCAAGTACACTGTAGCAGGATAGGTACGTCTTTCATTACCCAAGTTATCTGGCAAAATATCGACGGTTAAACATGGCCAAGGCAAGTTTACATTATGCAACATTTCGTAAACAGTAGGATCTGCTTCCAACACTTCGTCTGGACCCAAGGGCCTGGATTTGTGAGGCAAGTAAATTGCAGATTCCAGTTCCTGTTGTTGCTCCCGCTCCCTCCTTTCAAGCTCCTCAATTTTCCTGTTAGCAGCTTCTTCGTCCATGTTTTCATCGTCATCCTCTTGTTCGTCTAATTCGATGATTTCCTCGTCACTTTCAAAATCATCACCATATGGATCTTCAAATTCTCCAACGTCCATATCATCAACTGATGGTTCATTTTGGACAGAGGTAGGAAGTGAGGCTTCAGATGACTTAATTGCTCTTGAAACGTTTTGACCATTGAGGTCCTCATCAGCAGCTCTCTTTGACATGACTTTCTATAATGACTATGGTTGTAAAAATGTTGGTGAAAAAAAATTGTCAACTGTTTTCTGCGATGAGAGAAGGAGTGGCAGAGATTACACAAAAGAGCGATTGAAGATTCCTAAACAAATGAGTTGAAGTTTTCACTTAGAATGTCTTACCACTAACTCAATAACAACACCGTCTCAATGAACAATAACAAGTTTGCATTTTTAGACCAAGAGCCACCTCCAGGATACGTGGCAGGTGTTGGTAGAGGTGCTGTGGGGTTCAGTACTGTCAAAAACACTCGTAATAAGAATTCTCAAACGGAGGACACAGATGATAATGAGAATAATGCTAATCAAGATGTAAATGAAAGTGGATTGTTAGTATCCCAATCAAAAAGAGATGAAGGAGATGAAGAGGCTGATCGCATATTTGAGGAAATTGAAAACAGATTAAAGTCTCGTCGAAAGCACAATACAGTGATAAAAGTCCCAACCGATGATGAGCTATCCCTAAAGTCACGGTTTTCAGACTTGAAACGCGATTTGACGTCTCTAACGGAAGAGGAATGGCTACTGTTACCTGAAGCTGGAGATATGACGAGGAAAAATAAGCGACTGCGAATACTAGAGCAGCAACTGCAGAGACTTTATACCGCCCCCGATCTGATTCTAGCGAAGGGAGTGGGGATTGAACTGAACGAGTCCATGTCAAAAGCAGAAAAAGAGGATTTTTTGACTGCTCAATTGGACAATATTGTCGCAAATAAGAATGGAAACGATTCCAAAGTTTTGGAAAATACAATTTTGAGTTCAAATGGTGCTGATAGAGATGCAAAATTCGCCGACTTGAAAAAAGGTCGCTTGATACTTTCTTCGTTACGAAAAACAGAACCATACCGACCAAGCTCTTGGATTCAATCTGCAAGATTGGAAGAGCAAGCAAAAAACTTCAACAAGGCAAGAGAATTGATTCTGCAGGGATGTAAAACGATACCTGGAGCGGAAGAGGTTTGGATAGAGAATGTGAGAATCAATATGAATGACATTGAATATGCGAAAGCTATTGTGAAAGAAGGGTTAAAGTACTGTAAGAGTTCTGTGAATTTATGGATGAAAGCGATCGAATTGGAAGTGGAAAAGAAGTCAAAAAAGAGGATGATCATGAGAGCGTTAGAGGATCTTCCGCGAGGAGATCAACTATGGAAGCTCTTGATTGATATAGAAGATGATGAGGATGTTGTTCAAAAGTTGCTAACAAAAGCCATTGATCTTTGTCCAGCAACGTGGGAATTTTGGATAGCATTGGTGAATTTATCTACGTACGAAGACGCAAAAAAGTATTTAAACAGAGCAAGAAAGACTCTTCGCGGTGATGTAAAAGTTTGGATTGCAGCTTGTAAATTGGAGGAACGAGAAAATCCTGATATCCCTGAAGCTAAGATACGAAAGTTAACGGACAAGGCGGTAAATGAAAACCCTAAAGTACTGAGATCAGAGTGGTTTGATATAGCGACAAAAGCAACAGAGGAAGGTTTTCCTAAAACAGGCAGAGAGGTTGTTTCAAGTTATTTGAAGTCCCTGAGTATTACTACAGAGGAATTGCTCGTTGAAGCAGAAGATCAAGCCAGGAATAGTCATTTAGTGGTCATGAACTCTATAGCAAACTACTTGGTGCATTTGGATTTGACTGACGTCAATTTCTGGCAAAGGCTTATGAATACGGCTAGAATGTATCTGGATACAGAAAAATTACTCGAATATTACTCAACAGCAATACTGAAGAACCCGGATTCCGTGTTATTATACTTAATGTACGCTAAAGATGCATGGAAGGTTGTTGACAACGTCACTAAAGCTCGTGATATTCTACATCATGCTGATAGTAGATTCGACGACGACCTGATTAAATTTGCAAGGATCAAACTTGAGTTCAACACAGGGAACCTTGACCGAGCTGAATTGATTTGCCAAAATATCATTGAAAAAGAACCAAAAAGGAATGTTAAGTACTGGTACAAATATATACACATTTTGCGATGCAAGGGAGAACTGTCGGAAAAGGTTTTAATGCTCTCCAGTCAAGCATTGAATCTATTTCCTCAAAACTGGAAACTTCATATGCAACATGTTCAGATATGTATGGAGGATATGGAAAATCTCAAATTCGCAAGGGAGGCTGCCGCTATATCAGTCAAAAAATGTCCCGATTCTACAAAATTGTGGATTACCTACTCATCAATAGAGGAGAAATTGGGTGTTCTCATCAAGGCAAGATCCATACTAGATACCGCGTCTTTAACAATTCCAAATTCAGTAGAAATAGCTGTGGCTCATGTCGAACTTGAAAAACGACAAAAGAATATCAAGACCGCAATCAATTTAGCCAACAAAAACTTGAAACAGTTTCCTTCCAATGCTTATGTTTGGTATCAACATCTTTCACTTATACCGAAAATGTCACTCCGAAAACCTGAGTTTGTCAATGCATTACAAAAGACTGATAATTCTCCAGAAATTTTGCTTTACTTGGGTGTTTTGTTTTGGAAAGATGGGAAGTTTGTTAAAGCAAAGTCATGGCTTGACAGAAGTTTGAATGCGGATTCTACAAATGGGGGGACATGGGCGTGGTTATACACTTACTGGAAGCATAACGGTAACGATGATAATATGTCATCATTTTTGGATGACTTCAATGCCAAATTCGACGATATTAAAAAAGGCAACACATTCAAAGAGGTTCAGAAAGATCCAAAGAATTACCAGATGCCACACAGAGAGCTTTTGGAACTGGTGTCCTCAAAATTGTTAAAATCGTAAATACACTCTATGTAGACTTTGCAGCTTCATATAATTTAAGATTCAACGCACTCAACATACAAGGAAATTGATTCTTTGAAACCCACTCATTGGCCAACTCCTCACAAAGTGATTTGAACTCATAATCTCCAAACGCTTTCAAAGATTTGTTATCTATATCAAGTATTAAATACGAGTTTTTATCCTTTGGAATAAGTTTTGACGACAATTTTAATCTAGATGAAAGTTCATCTGGTCGAATGGTGCTAGGTAAAAACTCGATTGAGTAGCCAAAATATCTGGATATAGTGATGAGGATGTCTCTAGATTTTTGTGTGTAAACATCTCTTAATCGGCTTATTCTTTTAGTTAACACATCCACTTGTGATTGCAATGCTGCTTTATCATCCTCCTGTCTTGCGAATAAAGCTTTTGGGATAAGGTCAGTGCTGGGCCGATGATTCACATACCTATCTATTAAAGCTTCATTCTCTTTTCGTAGCGTATCAAGTGTTGCTCGTTTCACAAATTGGTCCTTTGATAGCAAACTGTTCTTTAATTCGAGAACCTTATACGATTCTTGCTTTTGTTTGATGAGTTCCAAAGAGCCTAATTTTTGTTTCAATTGGGAATTGGAAAGCTCCAATTTTTTGACAGTTGATAACAAATGCATATTTTCCTTCTCCAAGTCCGTAGCTGTTTGACGAAAGCTTTTGTCTTCGGAACGTTGCCTCTTTTCACCAATCTGTGGTGCTGTTGATACCAGCATCTTACTTTGCTCATCCAACTTACGTTTGTATTGATCTACTAAATTTTCCAAATTTGTGATATACTGCTGCATGGTGTTGTTTTGATGCTTTGATTCATCTCTGGAGTTCAAAATTTCTTCCAAGTCTTTCAACAGTTTTCTCAAATGTTCAATCTCTGCGGTGAACAACGTTTTCTCTCTTTCCAACTCTGATATTCGGTAAGAGGAGTCCTCGTTTTTTGCCTGACCTTTTTGTATCAATGGTAGATACTCTTGCTCTATCAGTCTCGAAACGTCTTCTAGTTCTTGCTTCAATTCATTCGATTCCATAGTCTTGGCATCGTATTTTTCTTTCAATGCCAAATTCTGTGCTTGTAGCTCTCTGAACTTGTCTATGAAATTCTGTACCTTCAATGATTTTGTCACTTCTGGCTCCTCTGGGTTATAATTATCATCATCAACAATAGTTCTCTCTAAGTTTTGAAAGTAATCATTGTATTTAGCCTCTATTTCAAGTTTCTCTACCTCCAACTTCTGGTACTTACACTTTAACTCCTCTAATTGGTCCTGGGTCTTTGACAAGCTCATATTTTTCTGCTTCAACAATTCAATTGATGTCAGTTTCTGTAAGAGTTGATCAATTTTTAGTTGAAGTTGGTTGTTTGTCTTTTGCAAGCTTGTATTCTTGTTCATAAGAATTTGATTATTTTTGAACAACGATTCATCATTTTTGAAAAGTTCGGTGTACTGTTCCAGTTTCGCAACAAGTTCCTCATTTGATTCCTGCAATGTTTGGATGGCCTGGTCTCGTACTTTCAATTCATTACTCAACTCATCATTAACCTTGATTTGAGTGTTCCAATCAGCCGTCACTTGTTTGTGCTTTCTAATCAACCTGTCGTTCTTATCAACTAAGCTACGGTAGTCGGACTCCAATTTGCTATTCCGAGATTTCAAATCCTTATACTTTTGATTCAACTCATTCAATCGAACCTGTGAAATGTCGCTTGAATTGTCGAACTTGGATCCCAATTGTTCATTCTCTTTGTATACAAAATCTATATTTAGCTTCAACTCCTCTATTTCTTTGTTCTTTTGCTTAATATTATCCTCATATTGTGATACAATCGATCGCCTCTCCTTTGCCCATAGTTCCTTCTCAGTTTTTAATGTTTGTATTTGAAATTCTAGCTTGGAGACGTGGATTTTGGAGTCAAGCTTTGAGGTATCAGTAGCATAGTCTTTAAGCACATCATTTTGAATTGATGGCGACTCAACAAATGGCGACGATGTTGGATTGGTCATTGATGAAGAAACCCCTCTTGTCTATAGTTCATCTCTGGTAAACATTTTTGATGTTCGTTGTTAGTGTCGTATAAAATACTCACGCGACACAAATATTTTGCGACTTGACTCTGTTAGACAAATCACACTCAAATTAACCACAATTGGATTTACACACATTGCAATTCATCAATAACATCAGCCATAGAGAACAAGTTAAACATGTCTAAAATGTAAGTATACTTAAAACTATAGCCTTTTGGACTCTATTACTAACATATTGATAGCCCTAGAAATTTCAAATTGTTGGAGGAATTAGAAAAAGGTGAAAAAGGTCTTGGTGCCGAGTCCATTTCTTATGGCTTAACGAATCAAGATGATATAACAATGACGTACTGGAATGGAACTATTATTGGCCCACCACATTCCAACCACGAGAATAGGATATACTCCTTGAAAATCGTATGTGATGAGAACTATCCTGACAAACCACCCAAAGTTCAATTCATCAGCAAGATTAATTTACCATGTGTGGACTCAAGTGGAAATGTCGTAGTATCTGAATTTGATACTTTGAAAAACTGGAAAAGATCATACACCATGGAGACTGTGTTGTTAGAGTTAAGAAAAAGCATGGCTTCACCAAATAACAAGAAATTACCACAACCAGAGGAGGGATCTACTTATTGAGCTTGTATTTTCCCAGTGTTGACAAATATCATAGCGCACAGTTTGAATCCTATATCTCCAATTAGTTTCAAGAATTAATAATTGGGTTGCAAGACTATATATTGTATATTTAAATCTAAAGTTTAGAGAAGTAATAACTGCAGGAATGTTTTGCAATGTAATTGACAACTAGTTTGCTCACGCTGTTTAGCATCAACCACTATATTCTGCTTCCTTTTCCATCAAGTCTCTAAATTCCTTTTCTGCAGCTAGGAAATCTTGAACATAGTCGTAGTATTTTGATCCTTCATCCAACAAATCCTGATTCGTCGACTCCTTTGTCACTTCGATATTTACCCACTTTTCACATCGAATCTTTTTGCCATTCTTTTGTTCGATAGTAGGTATTAGACATCTTTGGAAAAGTCTTTTAAAAGGTAAACATATGATTCGAGGCAGAGTTGCATCTGTACCTGCTTTGAATGTGCATTCATGTTGCGTTAGTGATTTGAGGTGACACTTGTATTTCGCCAAGTTTTCAAGTTGATCTTTGTACTGTAGCCGGATTTCCTCAGCTGAATAGACAGGGACCGGTGGTGCCATGTGATTACCTTTAGTGTGTGATTTCTGGAGTGTAATTTCTAAAGTGCTACCATATACATTTTCATGACCGATCACGTACTCATTTCACTTCTTTGGGTACGAATTCAGACTAGGGTGAAGTAAAGCAGAAGCTACGAGACTCCAAAGAGGTTCGCTCAACACATCATTGTCCATGTTTTTCAATAAATAAAGCTATGCAAACTACTAACATCTCACATCAATTCCTTCTCTTCTCTCGCCTTCTCTTAGTTCAAACATGACTTGAGAGCCAACAAATAATGTAAACGATGACACTATAAAAAATGATATGCCCAGCACTGATTTAAAAATTTCATGAATCAACTGCATTGTTCCGTCCTTTCCGAGACAGAACCCAACGAGATTTGCAATCATCATCATCCATATGTTCAACACGGCGCCCAATCCACATAAATATCTGTACCACCACTGTTGATAGTACTTCTTGAAAAACATACTAGCAGTAAGCTCGGGAATCAAAAACAAAACAATCAACCAACTCCACATGAGTAGTCTCAATTCAATGTCATGCCAAATTGCAATAAAACTAAATACCAACAAACTGTTCAAGAGACGGTAACTTCCACCCCCTCCCATGGGAACGTATATATATCTGATGACCCATCTGTTGAACGACCTATGCCATGCTCTCCAAAATGCAAGGGCAGAGAAATTGTTATCCATGCATCGAATCATGTTTTCAGGAGGGTCAATACCGTCCAATAAACTCCAGAGTCTAAATAATCTCCAAGGTATTAAAAGTTTTAACCAAATTATGTTGAGGTTGAAAAGTCCCAACATAGAAATTTGAAATGGGGTGTCACCATCCCACGCTTTCGTTTTTGATACTGCAACCACATACATAAAATGTAAAATGAATTCCATAACCAACAAACAAAAGACAAAACGAAGGAAGTAGATGAATATTCTTTTTTTGTCCTTCACCGAAGAAGCCTGTTGGTAATTCGATTGATATATGTAGTCATTGAAGGTTAAGATAGGTCCGGCTATGAATAGTGGAGTGTATAATATGTATGCAATGTAGTTGAACACATTATATTCTTCTAAAGGTAGGGGGGCGGATAATCGTTCACGATCATTGAGATCAACGAGTGACGCACCCTTAGCGTTAGGTTTACTCAAAGCATATTCCCTTTCGATATAGTCAAGATTATAAGATATCATTCGAAGTAAGGTGAAATTGTAAAAGACGTTCCAACGAGCAATAATACCTTTGAAACTCAGATCTAAAAGGGGGATACCATACTTGTGCATTCCGTACCAATCATTCAAAAACAAGGTTGATACTCCATATATCCAAGTTGTCCAAATAGCGACCTTTCTATTTCTGATATACTTTCCAATGGCGTAATTAATTGTCAAGTGAGTGGATATCTTGATCACATTGACTCCATGAGCACCAACTAAGAAAACGATTCCAAAAACTAAATCGAAATAGGTCCTTTTCCGAATAGACAATATCGGGGTTAAAACCTTTCTCAACGTTAGGTGTATAGCTCCTAGCAAGCTTAGGAGTAGTAAGTTGTCTCGAAAGAATCGATACTGTTGATCTGAATTATCAACTTTTCTACCTAGTATCCATCCTTTGCTCAACAACCGTTCATATCGCGGGTAGTTTGGATTGGTCTCATTAGAAGCATCCATTGCTGCTTTGAACATCAATGGTACAGCTATTATAAATACGACGTAGTAAAACTTGAACTCTAAAGTACCCCATTTTGAAGGTTTCGCTTCCTTTCTGATGGCTTGTTGTTTCTTATCATGGCTCTTTGACGGATCAAGTCTTGAATCTAGGGCACTCAAGGAGAAGAATTCTTTTATGATGTTTGCAACGGACATGTGAATTGAGTGCAGACGTTATTTAGATTTCTAACCAACGAGAGTAAATCTCTTGGTAATGTTTTCTCGGAGGGGGGACATCGAAAAATCATCCCAATAATAATTGGTACCGTGATTGTCTCACGAGGAAGGACAATGTCGAATCATCACGAAGATCACCAAGAGCCTACAAGAAGACCAAACCCAAAGGGGTGGGTACCTCCAAAGGCTCCTTACAACCCCTATGATCCCACAGATATTCGCCCACCAGAAGGGTACCCTTCAGAGTTTCAAATACCTGGGCAACAACCGCAAGGATTTTCATCGATTCCTAAACAACCCACACAATATCAAAAGGTAAATGAAACTATGGAGAGGCTAAACTATACTGCAAGACCAATGTCTGATTTGTACCCAAACCAATACAAAGTTCTACGTCGTGTTGATACTAACAAGAAGCTACACTTGGGGTCTAGATGGTTTGGAACATTAATAGGAGGATCGGTTATTTTTTACTTTACGTTCTTTTACAGATGGAACGAAGGAAGGGACAATGTGTTTAGTGATTTTTATCGAAGTCAGTTGTGGTTGAAGGAAAGGATTTTAGGTGGGTTAAGTGAACAGGAGTATGATGATTTGCATTTCCCAAAACTGGGATACACTGTGTTACACAGTGTAAAGGATGCTCAATATATTCCCGATGACTTGAGAAAAACACAAGAAGGCGAGTTTGTTCTTAATAGACCTAGTGAAAGGCACCTTCTTGAAGCGGAAAGGATACAGCAGGAAAAGGAAGAGCAAATGTTGCGAGAGTTGGATATGCATCGAAAATATGCAAAGGAGTTGGATAATGAAGCTAAAAAGTCAAAGAAGTGGTTTGGTATTTTTTAAAACAAAGGATTTTATAGAGGAAATATATATAAAGGATCCATAAGAAATCAAAATACAAGTCATTGCAAAGCTAATGAGTCGAATGGTTGTGATTCTTCCTCATAACTATCATCGTTGAGAAAGTCCTCTACATTACTAGAGTGGTAGCATCTGTCACATAATTTAGACGTGTCTGTTGGTTTTGCAATTTTTGTTTATCATTTTTGTCGTTTAGTATTCCCTCGTACCGCAAACAATTAGAGTCGACTAATTGCCTCAGACAGATTTAGAGATCTAATCACATTCGTTTGACAAAAGGTCGAAGCTTTAATTACCGAGACACTCGTTTGTTTAGCAACACCAACTTCACAAAATTTGTACAATGCGAGTACACAAAGAAATATCCACATTCTCAACAGTATATAATATCACCTTATTAGCTTTGAAAGTAGCAATACTATGTATTCAGATGCTACTAGGGTTCAACAAAAGTGAGGGACACAAAAGGGATCCCACCCACAATGAAAGAGCAAGTTTTAAGGACAAGGTACTTGATGCAAAAGATTTCAGCGAAATCGTAACAGCTTCTGGTTATAGAGCTAGAGAACATGTGGTTACTACGAGAGATGGATATTTACTTGTTGTACATAAATTAGAAAAGGAGAATCACCCTATATCAAACACTTACAACCCAAAGACTGTTGTATACATGCATCATGGATTGTTAACGAACTCTGAACTATGGGTTCTCGGGTCAAAAAAAGAGAAAACACTACCCTATTTGCTTGTTGATGCAGGTTATGAAGTATACCTAGGGAACAACAGGGGAAACAAGTATTCGAGAAAGCATTTGAAATTATCAGCGTCAGATCCCCAATTTTGGGATTTTTCTTTGGATGAATTTTCATACTTTGATATACCTGACACCATTGAGTATATTCAAAATTTGTACAGATACAAGGAGCGCGCCAGTGCTTTCGGGATTAGTGGAATGGGCTCCGAAAGGTTATTGATTTCTGATGAGACTGGCTCTTTAACCCCCAATTCGTTTCTGAACTCCTCTTCAACATTGGGGAACTATCAAACACCAGATACTATTGAGATTGTATATATTGGGTTTTCGCAGGGCTGTTCTCAATTGATAGCAAGTCTAAGTCTCTATCCAGAGCTCAACTCCAAAATCAAGATATTTATCGGTTTATCGCCGGCCATAATACCACTGAATTTGAATCACCCAATTTTCAAATTGATTGTCAACCAAACAGCAGCTGATAATTCATTCCTATACAGCTTATTTGGTCGTCGTGCTATAATGCCAAGTGTTTCATTCTGGTCCACGGCATTTGGTGCCAAGTTTTATGAAAGAATTGTTGATAGATCGCTTACTTTATTATTTGGCTGGACAGGGGTGAACATAAGCAAAGAGCAAAAACAGTTGGGATATCCTCATATGTTTTCAAACTCATCGGTAAAGTCCCTATTACACTGGTTTCAGATCATCAAAGCTGGCAGGTTTCAAATGTTTGATGAGACATGTTCGTGTGGACTAACCAAATTGAGTTCCTTGTCAAGTAAATCAAAAGAAATAGGAAATAGAGTGACTCCATTTCCAATAACTGACCACTTGAATGTTCCCATGCATTTGTTTTATGGAGACTCGGACATATTGGTCGATATTGAAAAGACAAAGTCTTTAATCGTTGACAATAACCCCCGGATGAGAGATAAATTAAGGGTTGAGTTGTGCAACAACTACGAGCATATGGATACCTTGTGGGGTGACCGTGTTTATGAGGATGTCTTTCAAAAGATTTTGATCGAGTTGGAAAATATGAATCAATTTGACAAGTTGAAATCTAGTATGTAAATACTATGTATTATTACAATAGAACAGATAGAGCTTCTTACAGTTAATGCTTATTGATAGATTTAGACGGATAAAACAGGAGGAGAAATCAATCCCAAAAAGATTTTCTTTTTAATCAAAGAATTGATAACAAATTTGTCAAAAACTCTTGTTTGTTTTTGCATCCACTTTGCATAAAACTTCAGCATTTCTTATATTTCTCTCCATAACAAAAACTAGCCACCTAGTTTCACCAATTTGTTAGTCCATTATTCCATAAGCTTTATCACAGAAAGTATGGGTAAACTCGTATATCAACTACACGACTTGATGAACTTGCGTCACGATTACTACTACGACATTCAATTGAAAGATTTACTTCCCCGCCAAAGGAAATTGAACAAGCGACAACAAAGCCCTCAAATGGTTACTTGGGATTACAAATCAGGCAAAATAATACCCGTTTCAGCTTTCATACTTCTACAACTGGATAACAAGAGTTCAAATATGCAAACAAGTCCAGATATGTATCCTCCTATCTGGTCACCACCAATATCATCCATACCCAGCACTTTGCCATCGACGTTTCAGTACCCAGATTATCCTTTCCAAGGGGTAATGGTTCCAGTGATTAACATCGACCAGGAGCTTTCGGTGCAATGTAAATCTTCACCATCGGAGAAGCACAATCCACATTATGCGTCGTCTGCGTGGTACAACAGTCCCATCAGTCCACCAGTTGCAACTTTGAGTAAAACAAACAAAGACAAGGGTATTGAATTAGCAAAATGTAGTGATGTGAGTTCAGGTGATGAGACTTCAAGTGATGACATCCTCATTCAAATACACTCCTCCAACCTGAAGAAAGGTGATTCGCCTGGTAGCAGAGTCTGAAGAGCCGCAAAAAAAAATATAATTTCCATTCAAAGTTTGGTGTTTGAACAGACTAATACAACATGATATAATGAGCCTACGGGATCAGAACAGAACAGAAAAGCTTCCTAAAGATAATGGTGATAAAGACTGGCTCTATTTAAACCTTGAGATGTATGTATAACCAGTAATGAAAAGTACACACGAGTACTAACTCTCCTCCAGTTTTCCGGATCCGATAATAAACCAGGACAAAGCCAAATTGACAAAATATGAACAGATTGACATTGATTTGATAACATGGAGGACTTTAATTATGATCAGTTTGAATAAAATGTATGGCTTGATTGGAGAGTCATCGCCATTTGAAATACCCGCTGAATTGTCATCGAAGTCAATTATCCTCAAGATTCAAACAGAAGACAAGGAAAAGTTTAATAACAGTTTATTGAGCTATACTTTCAACTTGAACAAGTATACTGAGTTGGATTTGAACTGCTACATAAAGATTAAGAAGAGTGCTCACTACGTTGCTTTAGTGATGTGAGGAACAATTCCGTTGGTTAGGTTAAAAAAGGATTGGTACATTACAGGGGATTTATGTAGATTCATCAATTGAATGACATACATCTGCCTGTATGTGGTAGTATTATGTTGGTTCTTGATATTCTCTAGTAAATGTTTGTAGTATTGGTGATAATCTAAACTTTCTATAAAAAGATCTGGCATTTCCCTCTTTTTGTGTTACAGTTACTTACAAATTACATTCAACGAGAAGTCAAAAAAATTGACAAGGCTTTAGCCAACTCCAATTTGGATTTATCAAAATTCAAAAAAAAGCATTTACTATCAAATTCAGATGGACTAGCTTTTGGACACACATCGGACCAGAATTATTTAACGAGCAAAAGAATAAAGCTAAAAAAGTCATGAAGTATACATCCATTCTTCTAATATTATATTCATGGTGCTCAATTATACATGCATTTACACCTGAGATATCAGTCACTGAATCCGACTCCATTTCCAGATTGATAAGGTATTTCGATGATTCATCAAACATTTTGATCTTGAGGGACAGAAAGGCATTAATCTCCTTTGATGATGGAAAGCTGTTTGATCCAGTAAAAGGCATTGAAGAGGCCGTAGTGAGCATTCATTTTGATCCCTTTGTTAAAAGCCGAGCATTTATCTTGACAATGACCAAACATCATTACATGACAAATGATAAAGGTGAGTCTTGGTCAAAATTCACATCTGACGTATACGAGTTCGATGGTAATGGAATGGCATCAGAACTGAAGTTAGAATTTAATGCTGCCGATCCAAACTTGATACTTATGTCGAATTACCAGTGTCCTGATGAGGAATACAATCATAAATGTGAGCATGTCTTTCACTACACAAGAGATGGTTTTAAAACAGCATCCAAGAAATTACCAATCAATGCTCACGTTTGTAGGTTCTCAAGAGCTACTAAGGAATCTGAAATTGCAAACACGGAAACTATTTATTGCTCCGAAAATGAACTTAACTCTTACAAACACATTGTCAAATCTCGTCTTTATAAGTCTGACGACTTTTTTAAAAATAGAAAGGAGTTTGATTTAACAGAGACTGGGAATGGAGCAATAATAGACATCAAGGTTGAAGAGAATTTCATGACCGTGGTTATGAGAAACGACAAGTTCAATGAAAAATCAAAAGTGGACATGTATGTGTCCAAAGATGGGAAAGATTTCCTCAAAGCCGATTTACAAGTTGATTTAAAATACGGTGTGATGTCATTTCATTCCTCGTCGCCGTCATCCCTATTTCTTCTGACTATGGCATATGGAAGAGGTCTTTCCCGCGCTTCAAAGTTGTTTAGATCGGACTCATTGGGGTTGCATTTCACCGAAGTTCTTGATAACATAGCCAGCGATGTTGTGTTGAAAGTGGAAAACATCGACGGAGCTTGGCTCGCTGATATTCAAGTTGAAAGTGAAGAAGACGAACCAAAGTCACTTTTGGATATAATTTTTGGTGGTGGTAAATCAAAAGATTTGATTACTAAATACTCCTACAATGACGGTGATGATTGGGTTCCTCTCAAACTGAATAGTGATGATTGCAAACTTGAAGATGGGTGTTCGGTACATTTGTGGTCATTTAGTGAACTTGGTGGTAAAGGAAAATTCATCACAGGACCTACACCAGGGATTTTAGTCGGCGTGGGAACAGAGGGAAAACATCTCAGCCATGATTTTAGTGAAATGAAGACATTTGTGTCTCGTGATGGTGGGTATTCTTGGGATTTGGCATTGGAAACAGCTTGTGTGTTTTCCTTTGGTGATCAAGGAAATGTCATTATAGCAATGCCTTATTCTGGAGTGAAGAAAACTGACCCGGTTAATTACTTCCATTACTCATTAAACCAAGGTAAGGATTGGGAAACAGTGGAGATCAAAGATGCAGTTTACATTTTGGATTTCGTTACCACTGTCGATGGCTCGTCACGTAAGTTTTTAATTCATGGTATCAAGCCAAACTTTCATAACGGAGAAGATAGAGAGTTATTGTACCATGTTGACTTTTCCAAGGCATACAATGGCAGAACATGTAAAGATTCTGATTTTGAGGAAGTTTATGCCAGACAGATCCCTGATAATGTACGTCTTTGCGTTTATGGTCACAAGGAAAAATTTAGGAGAAGAAAACAAGATGCCGAGTGTTTTGTCAATAAATTATTTGAGGATGTTCGGGTTTATGAAGAGCCATGTCAATGTATTGAGCAGGATTTTGAATGTGCATTAGGATTCAAGCCAAGTGGAAAAGGTGGCAACAAATGCGTTCCTGACCCAAGGATGATTTCAAAATTATGTGAATCGCAATCAAAAGATATTCTTGAGATTTATGATAAGTCAAAAATCAATGGAAATTTATGTGAATTGAGAAACAAAAAATTGGAGGACTTTGCAAGTAAGGAAAAACTCAAATGTGCCGACTACTCTAAACCCAAAGATGGTCCAAGTGGTGACACTCAGGAGATAAAGGTTACATCAAGTGATTTTGAAGGAAAGTTGTCACAGTATGCCTATCTTGGTAACACCGAGAATAATATTGCTGATAATGTTGTTATGAAAACCAACGAGGAAAGTGTTTGGGTTTCGAACAATGGTGGTGTTAGTTTTGTAAAAGCACCAATCCATGATAAAATTCTTGGTTTCTACACGGGATCGATTCCAGGTCAAATTGCTCTTGTTTCAGATTCAGATGTTCTTTATTACTCCCAGGATGGGGGTGAAACATTTCTTAAATTCGGGACGCCAAACAAGTTTGTACCTGTTGTAAAAAAAACAGTGGCATTCCATAAAACTGATGCATCTAAGTACTTGTGGCTTGGTGGAAATTGCGATAGCGGCGATAGCAATTGTAAAGCATCAGCATATATGACTTCCAACTATGGCGAATCATTTAAAAACATTTTGGATCAAGTTGTTTCTTGTGACTATGTTGGCCCTTTCTTTAAGAAACCAGTTGAGAACTTGATCTTTTGTACTAAAATGGAAAGTGATGGCAAGAAAAGTTTGTACTCCATTGATGGGCTGAAGAGTGCCCAGAAGATCTATGACGACGTTGTTGGTTATGCTGTTTCAGACAAATATGTTGTGGCTGCCGTTGTAAAAGATGGATCACTTGAGGCTAAAGTCACTGTTGATGGTAAAATCTTTGCTGATGCTGATTTTCCAAAAGATCTCAAAGTTGAACCCCATCAAGCTTATACTGTTTTGGATTCAAGTTCAGGATCAATCTTTATGCATGTTACCACTAGTTCACAAAATGGATTTGAATATGGTTCATTGTTGAAATCAAACTCCAATGGTACTTACTTTGTCTTAGCATTGGATAACGTGAATCGAAATGAAGATGGATTTGTTGATTTTGATCGAATTGATGGATTGGAAGGTACTATATTGGCAAACATTGTTTCGAATTATAAAGACGGAAAGGGACCTAAGAAATTACAAACTCTCATTTCGAGAAATGACGGTAGTGAATGGGATTACTTGGTTCCACCAACAGTTGATTCAAACGGTGAAAAGTATGGATGTATTGGATCTTCACTTGAGAATTGTGCTTTACATTTACATGGATTCACCGAGCGTGCTGATTATAGAGACACTTATTCTTCTGGTTCAGCAATCGGGTTCTTGATTGGGGTCGGCAATGTTGGAGAGTACTTGAGTGATATTGCTTCTGCCTCAACTTTCTTGAGTACTGATGGCGGTGTAACTTGGAGAGAAGTGAAGAAGGGTGTTTATCAATGGGAATACGGTGATCAAGGTACCATTTTGGTATTAGTTGATGGAGTTGGTGAAACAGATAAATTCTTTTACTCATTAGATGAAGGCAAAAACTGGAACGAGTACAAATTTGCCGATAAGCCAGTCAAAATACTTGACCTCGCAACCGTCCCTACTGACACATCAAGAAAATTTATCATATTCGCTGATCATCCAAAAGATACAAGAGATACATTATCTTATTCCATTGATTTCACAAACATATACAAACGTCAATGTCAATTAGATCTCGATCATCCAGATTCTGACGATTATGAATATTGGTCACCATCACATCCAAACACTGCCGACAAGTGTCTTTTCGGACACGAATCGAAATATTTGCGTCGTGCAATAGGACACCATGATTGTTTTATTGGTGGTGCTCCCTTAACTGAAGGTTATAAAGTAACCAAAAATTGTTCATGTACGAGACGTGATTATGAATGTGATTACAACTATTACAGAGATACTAAAGATAACACATGTAAATTGGTTGCTGGTTTGTCTTCAAATGATCGCAAGAAGGATATGTGTAGTAAACCTGGTGCATTCCAATATTTCGATAGCACGGGGTATAGGAAAATCCCACTTTCTACATGTGAAGGGGGTAAACAATATGACACATATAGTCCACACGCATGTCCAGGGAAAGAAAAAGAATTTAATGAATTTTATGGGCGTGAGGTCAAAGGCAGCAAATTATTTTTCGTCATTTTGATCCCGTTAATCGTATTCATTGGAGCCACTTGGTTTGTTTATGATCGTGGAGTTAGACGTAATGGTGGGTTTGAAAGATTAGGACAAATTCGATTAAATGATCAAGATTTCGACGATGGGTTTAACCCAATTGAAAATAATCAAGTTGATGCCGTTGTCAATAAAATTGTGAAAGGTGGGGTCTATACTGCTGCTGTCATTTTTGCCACTTTTAAAACAGTGCAAAAAGTTGATCGAATGGTTTTGGAAAAAATTGGAAATGTTGTATTTAGACGTAACCCGGGTGCTAGAAATTATGTTTCTATTCCTGATGAAGATGATGATTTGTTTGGTGATTTTGATGATAATGTCGATGAAGAATTGGCGCAGGGGGCAAGATTAAGTCAGGAGCAATATGATCGTGATGTTTTTACTGATGATTTTGTATATGATGATGATTTGGAGGATCTTGGGTCGAATGTTGATATTGGTGCCAATGGTAGTAGAAGCGAGGAAGGTGGTGATGATGATCATGATAAGAAGTCAAAGGCTTCGGATAATGAGAGGCTTTTTGATATTGAAGATGAAGATGATATTGATGATAGAGTATCGTCGAAAGGTGATGATGAATCTGGTTCGAAGTAAGTAGAGATGTCACCTGTACAATTGTAATAAAATATATATTCAAACTGTTACAATTCCACTAAATTCATAGTCATAAAACGCCGCATATATTTCAAATAAAGTAATATACAAAATTAAAAGAATATAACCAAAAGCAACTGAATCCCTACTTTTCCCGTTGTAAATCAATCTCGTGTAATAAATCCTCCGGATTTACACTATCAATCATATCCTGCTCATGAATTCTTCGTACATATCCCTTTCGGTTCTTCAACAATGCAAGATATGGAATCAAATACAATAATCCAAACAACGAAGTAGAGCCCAAAGCACAAGCTAATGAAATACCAACAACTTTCCCCCTAGATAAATAATTATGCAAATTTTTCAAATCGTCAGATGATTGAAGACGATAGTAATCGTCTATAAGTATGGTTTTAACGTCTCCAATGGTTGAGTATGAATGGGGTGATGTCGTGTACACATATGGGATCCATGATGTACCATTGTATAACGCCATATTGATGGGACCGTAATCCTTGAGTGAATAAGTTCCAGCAACAAGTAAGATTTTACTCTTGTCAAATAAGTCTCCGTTATATGATGATGATTTGGATAAAGTCAACAATTTCAAGTCATGAAAAACAGCGTGATTGGAGTCAGTATAATCAATTTCATTATCTATATTTGACCACTTCGATCCATCGAATCCGTAAATGAAATCATCTCCCATAGCAATCATTCTACCACTCAGATCACTATTTGACCGATCATTAAGGATAAATCGATTAACAGTTTTGTTCAATGAATTCAATGATGATTCAGTATCAAATGATCCACCTTTGAAATTGTATGTGAGAAAAACAACATTGTTATTGTTTAGGGTCAAATTTCTCCCCGAAATGAGTACTCTACTCGACGTGTAGAACTTCATGTCAGTAACAACGCCATCAATCGTGGCAGTCAGGTCTGTATTGTCGTTTTGCGGATCAAGCCATCTCGTATTGGCAATATCATAAACACATAATGACTGACAGCTCAATGATCCAGCAGTATCGAAATCTCCACCAACAAGTAACTTCTTACCATCATCATACAACACTATTGAGTTGACACTGATGGGGTTCCCATTACTGTTTGAAAGTGCTGCCGGCTGGAATGATGCAAAAGTATCATTTTTCAAATCATAAATAACAAGACCAGTGACATCTTGATCATTAATCGATACAGATGAATTCATAC
Source organism: Candida orthopsilosis Co 90-125 (assembly GCF_000315875.1). Taxonomy (NCBI): domain Eukaryota; kingdom Fungi; phylum Ascomycota; class Pichiomycetes; order Serinales; family Debaryomycetaceae; genus Lodderomyces; species Lodderomyces orthopsilosis. Next base: position 313,120 of record NC_018297.1, read on the forward strand.
CAACAAACAAATACTCACCATTGCTATCAGCATACAAGGACTGAATCATGGTATCATCTTCCCATAATATGTCACCTTGTAATGGTTGAATACTATTTGATGGATTCTTATTATTGATGATCCCCACATTTTCCACATCGCTAGAGTTAAATTTCCCACCAATGACACTGATTGAATCATTCACGTAAAATGAACTTGAAATATAACTGTTATCACTGGACGATATATCAATCCCAAATTTGGAGAAATTGGCACTTTTGATATATGCTTGATCATTAGAGTAGAAATCCATGACACTAAATCCGGAGCCTCCAAGAACTTGCAACAGTGACGTGAGAGATACTGCTTGAGTAAGGTTGAATTGACGACTTGACCATTCGAAATTGGTGTTATCCCATGTTTTGAATATTGAACCTTGTGCTGAGAATACATAGTATTCGACTCCATCGAGAGTAAAATCAGCAAATTGATCAAATTCAGCATTCTCGTAGTCATTTCCAAACCCATACCACTGGTCGTCCGTCGATAATATGGCGAAGTTATTAGCCAGTGAAACCGAATCATTCTTGTTGGAAAGATCTTTGATTGTAGCATCAGATATACTGAATTGTCCAAGTACTAGCAAACCGTTGTCGAGAGTAAATGTCTTTGATATAGAATTATTGAATGTCGCACCTTTGAAATTATGCGTATCTCTTTTTCTCAATGTCGTTGGCAAATCAATGTTTGATTCATTTGATGTGGTGTTGTAAGATGACACATTCAAAGTGATCAAGTTATTATTCGACAAGGTTAAATTATTACTGTTTGATTCAAATTGACCAAGGATGAACAATGATTCATCATGGAAATTAATTTCATCAAGAACAGAACTATTTGAAAGTCGACTACTCAACAAGTTGATAGATGAATTACCAATGTAGGTGTTGTTGGGACTCAAGTATGTCTTGTTGTTTATCTTGTAATGAACCAAGTTTTCGTCAAAGTTTGAGAAATTAGCCAATGAATATTCAAATAATCCATTCAATTCAATTCGAGTCAAATTTGACCTCAATGAGCTTCTTGTGTGATTAGTATTATTACGATCATAATACAGATCCAATGAAACAATGTTTGCTACTACTTTGTCAATAACCATGAATGGACTTTCAGCACCTGAGGTAATTGCCTCATGGAACAGAACTTCAATCCTATTTGAGCTCCCATCAGAACTGTTCAAATGACCCAGGTATAAATAGTCAAATTTTACATTCTCGTTATTTTGGTAAATCAAATTCGAGGACAATATGTCGTCATCATCACCAATTACGGTAACATTAACAATGACTCTCTGTGAACATGAATTATCAGCAGCACAACCTGGAGTGGTCATTATAATGGAATAATCTCCTGAGTATGATATATTTGGATACAATGCTATCTTTGCTGATGTGTCATAACTCACCATATAATCAGTGTTTGTAACAACAGATGAAATACTCTTGACAGATTGGAAATCACCAGAGATAATCTCGGCGTAGTTATTATTATCTTGTCCAAAATCATTACCACAATTGGGCTCATTCAATGTATTGTTTCCAAACACTTGAATCGAATTTTGGTATAGTTCAAACCCTGAAAATGCACCTTGTTCGCCATACCAGTCTATAATAGTCAATCCAATTGAATCAAAACTAACAGAATCAATAAAGGCAAACTCTTGAAAATTTGATCCATATCCAAGATTCTTGGTTTTAGTACTGGGGTCATAGTATCTGAAATACGTTCCATCCTCTTCATCAACAAAGACATCGTCTCGATTTAGCTCAGTAGCATTATCAATATTGTTTTCAACATAATCATTCAACTGGTCAAATGCAACCAATGGACACCAAGCGTCACAAGTACTCAACTCATTTGTTTCAGGATCAATATAAGTAAGATTCATAATACCATTGTTTGGAAAAGAATATATTCTAAACAACTTGATTCCATTGTTGCTTTCTGGTATATATATTCTTGCTTTAGTAGGTGTAATCCCCTTCATTTCATCGGGAAGTTCAACTTTCCATTCTGCTCCTGAACTTGGTTGTGCCTGCCATACATTATCTTCTGATGGACAAATGACAAGTGAGTTTTCACTATCGTCTTGAGCATTGACAGCGGTAAACAGACCATGTCTTAGTGATATCTGCTGTTCAGCATTGACAATTGTTGAGTTTGTTTCATTATGATGACGCGTTGAGTTTGTTGTCATGTTGTGCAATAGTAGATCCGATAAACCCAAAGTGTTGAATGAACCACCAAACAAAATCGATCCTAATGCCTTGTCATCTTTGTCTGCTAGCTTGGAAATGGAATTTATGACTGCATTGTCACCAAATCCTTGAAACAAAGTAGAAGAAAGCTTTTTTGATGTTATATTATAAATTGCTGCTCCAGCAGTGCTGTTGTAGGTGAAATTACCGCCTAGGTACACAAGATCATTATCAATGAATATGGTATTGACATGTCCATCGACCTTGTCATCGTCGGTTATTATATCGGTTGTTGAATTTGAAGTGATGTTGTATATCAAAGGGCTTTTCACTTGTTTACCATTAAATGTAGTGAAATCACCATTGAGTATAACAGTATCATCTGATAGCCTATATAGTTGATTGATTGAACCATTAAGGTCAGCATATTTTGAGTTGAAATTACTTTTTGAATCTTGAACATAAAGACTGTTCGAAGTAGATGTTGTGGATGATGATGAATTGTCTCGTTTTTTAAGTGAATTGTCTGGTGGGTCCTCAATTGATGGTAAACTGACTTCATCAGATATCCCCTTGTAGCTATAGAAGCTAACAGCTGAAAACGATCCAAAGAAACCTATTCGATCTCCAATAGAACTATAATCAAGCTGCGGCTGACTAACATTTTGAAAAAGTGAGCTTGTTTCTCCTAACACTGCCAGACAATTTAGTAGTAGTAATAGTAGTAGTAGTAGTAACGTCTGTAGAAGTGTATTGCTATATCCAAACATGTCATAAATATGTATGTGTGTAGTATTAGTTAGTGGTTTGTTGGATCCGGTGATTTGATATCAGATCAATGTTGAAGTAGACGAAGAAAAAAACAAAAAAAAAATTGGTCTCTTCTGATTTTTGACGTGGTTATAAAATGTAAACGAAGTGAAAAACAAGGGAATACGTGGTAAATAAGTAAACGATTGGATAGTAAGCTTTCTAGCGATGATGATTGAAGCTACTAAAATGGGTAAAGGTCTTCTTTTTGGCCTATGGTTGGTTAAAGAAAAAGTGTGTTGTTGTAAAAATGTCACTTCAATTTTTTTCTTCCTTCCCATTTGAAACAATTTCTCCTTTTTGTTTTCTTCTGTTGTGTCTGGTTTAGTGTTGTAATTTGTTAATGTGTATGTATGTACGCATTATGTGTGCATGTATTTATTTTGTTTACGTGTGTTTTGTGTCTGTCTGAAACTTTGGTTTTAATGTCTGTTGTTAAGTGCCGTGTTTACATTTTCTGTTCATACGAAACAAATAGAGTACAGAAACATGATAGATTTTTGGTGTCGTGTATTAAATTTGACCATTGAATATTTTAATGTCATAAATTGTACATTCACGACAATCAGTTAAACAACAGTACAAAAATACTCAGACACTATATAGTGTTAGGATAATACTTTGTTTTATAGATAAGTTAATAATAAGCAAGAAAGAGAAGTGTTGATCAATTAAGCTTCCTCTGTAAAGACCTTGGCTTTCCCAGTTTTGCACAGGTCCGGTTGATCAGCAGGAAGACGCAGGCTTTTGACATTAAACAGGATTCTGTATGTAAATAATATTAATACAATACTTTCATTTGCTCTACTGAAAACGCACAGCCCATTGCTAGCTCCCCCCCTCGTCTCCCCTCATTTATTACTACTTTCCTTTTTGCAGATCTCTACTTGCTTTGCAGTTGGTTTGGTTGAGTGTGTATATTTGTTGTTAATCGTCTAATTAATTATAGTAATATTTTTTTATTACAAAATAGAAGAAGAAGAATACGCATCTCTTTGTGTTTGTTTCTTTATTGAGATTTTCCAACTTTCGTGTCAGTGTTTATTTATTTATGTACAATATCTGGTAGTGTTGTACATTCAAATTCATTACTTTAAAACTAATTACAATGGGTTCAGGGGTATGAAGATAATGAGACATTTGTTATGGTGTTCCAGCCGTATGTGTTTATGAAAGTAGTTCATCCGTCCCATCTCTTCTTATGCTTATGGAAGTTATATCATAAAGAATATTTGTATACCAAAGAAGGGCCCATAATGGAATCGTGTGTTATAGCGTTCAAAAGAAGAAAGAGAAGCTTACTATTGCTTGAGGATGTATTCAGCACAGAACGGCTTGAATCTACATACAAAGACACCTTCCTGTGTAATGGTGAATAGCTTCTTTTGGCATTGAAAGTTCAAATCTAATGTCGTAAAATCAGTGTCGTACTTGTTTTTGATCACAGAAAATATGACATCAATTATTCTTAAACAAAGCTATTGTTACAACAGAAAATTATCTGATCGCTCTTAATTCCATACAAATTCCATTATAATAGTCATCCTACAATCTTACACCATCTTTCATCTTTCACCTTTCATCTTTCATCCTTCACCAATATAGAATTAATGGACTATTCAAAAGGCTTGGATCCACTTGTATCCAAACAACATCTACTATATCACTCGTTTTCTCCATTGGTTTCCCTACAATCTACACATAATGTTGATTTATTCTTTCAATCAGTATTAAATCGCAATGATTCGATATCAACTTTACAAGTTTTCAAACCATTTGGTAATAATATTAAGTATTTCATTCCTAATCAACAATTTAAAATCACCAACACTCAACTCATAACAAAGAGTCATGATTATTTCCCAATTAGATTTGAATCCACAATGCCAGAAATACTATCGGTGGCAACTGCCCAACAACAGCAAAGGAGGAGTCACGATGGTGTTAGTGCTTCTAGCAGAGACCCGGATTCATCGTCTAGCGGATCATTGGGAAATACACCAAGCTCTATATTGCATGAAGTTCCACAATTGGAACAATTATTTAGCATATCTTCTTTAGAACAATATTTGCGGTATGCTGCCAAAGATAAAACTAATAATAAAGATTTGTACTTGACTTTTTTTGACAAAGTCATTACGTCAAACAGACCAACGGCATTTGAAACCTTTAATCATCCAGTGGCACAAGTGTTTGTTATTGATTATGAGAATGATACAATAGATGATTTACGCAAATTAATTGTTGAGTTTAGAAACTACAATTTCCCCAAATATTTTCAAATTGATGATTTATTAATGCATGTGTTTGTGGTTTTTGATTCAGCAAAGTACAAACCTACTGAATTATCAGGATTTCAACATAGTATCAGGCTGAAGTTGAACATTGAATCAACTTTACTTGCTATAAAGTCGGATTCCGGGGATGAAGAACAAGTGTCGTTATCGTTAGTTGAAAATTGCACAATTGAAGAACATTTACAACGACTTTCACTTAAAGAGGCAAGTTCCACTTTCACGATGCCTATTTCCATTGATACATCTATAAAGTTTGGAGTAAATACCTTTATCAACAAGTATCTAATACCACATATGCAGAATAAATTACGAATCTGGGATGACCAAGTGTTACAACCCAAAAAGTCAATAACAGGGAGATTCTTTTCAGCATCTCGGAAACTATTCAACAATAGTGATTCAAACTTGCTTTCGTCAACATCGACTACATCTACGGGCTCTTCACATCCTTCATTCAACCATCGTGAAAATCAATACTATAAATCATCACCTGAACAAATGACGAGAAAACTCGCAGATTGGTCATTAATGCTTAAAGATTTCAAGTATGCATATTCAACTTATGATATTGTACGCAAAGATTATAGTAACGAACGAGCATGGCTTTATGTTGCATCGACACAGGAAATGTGCATTGTTTCACTATTATTACAACATACTACAAACTCCACTACTCCGCCGGATAAAAACACATTACGTCGAATCAAGCATGATATTATAGAGCCCTACATGGATAATCTATCATACACATTTAAATCTCGATTGAATTTGAAAACGTATAGCCTTGCAAGTTTTATCATTGTTGTTGAGTTACTTTTACTAATGTGTCAAACTTATCAACAATCAATATGGTGGTTTGATATAATTGAAAAATACTTGCATAAATTAATCGTCGACTTTGATACATCGATGACAAATACAACCTACTCAGTAATCAAGGCCCTCTTCTTAGAAAGATTGGGATATAATAGTGGTCGGTACTTCATCACCTCAGGAAAATACATTACTAATTTAGACAATAAAGCAGCCGACGAGGAACCACTTGAAGAAGGAATGTATGCTAATAAACTCAAACTTCCATCAACTAAATCATCAATGGGGTTGACGAAATTTAGAACGTCGGCATTGTGGTATTTGTTATCAATGAACGAATGGTTTGATGCTAAATCCAAACTGCAAATTGATCGACTTTTGCCTAATGTAATGGAAGTTTATGAAGATGGTGATGTTGATGATGGAGAGAATAATAATGAGGATAATGAGGATAACGAGGATAAAAAGGAAGAGTTGTGGTTCAATAGAAAGAATTATCTATTGAATAGAATTAGAGACGTATAGAAACATTTCATAGACTCAATTACATTTTAATTGATAAAAGTAATGGAAACATACTTAACTTAATTTACCTTCAAAACAAAGCAAATCGCAATCTTCGGTATGATTTACTACTATGCACTTAGGTCAATAAATAAGAACCTCCTGTATATCTTATCCAAAGGTGAACACAAAATCATCTATGACTCAAACTACGAGTGTCGCAAATTGAAATGAAAAAAATATCAAAAGTATCAAGAGATGCGGCATTAACAATCTTTACTCCAACTACAGGCTTTCTTAGCACATTATCCGTCACATCATTATGTCAAAGAGCGAAGAAGTCAAGGTCACAGATATTGACAAACAAACAAGCAGCAATCTCTTACCTACAAATGACATAAACATAGCCACATCTTCCTCGTCCTCATCATCATCTTCACTTATACCACCTAAACACTTTTCAATCTTCCATTACCTCAACCTCGCATCAAAAAAACTAGATTCGCTAGGAGTGGAAACAAGAGGACTAGACCGTGTTTTACCCCATGAGCGATCAACAAACAAGACCAAGTTATTAATCAGTGTTGTGGGATTTTGGTTTTCTGCATGTGGTGGACTTTCATCCATGTCGTCATTCTACCTTGGCCCTTTATTATTCGAACTCGGTTTGCGCAATACATTAATTGCTGGGTTATTGGGACATGGGTTGGGTTGTTTCATTGCTGCTTATTGTTCAATGATGGGTCCAAGATCGGGATGTCGACAAATGGTTAGTGCTAGGTTCCTCTTTGGTTGGTGGTTTGTGAAATTGGTGGCTTTGGTGAATATTATTGGAGTAACTGGCTGGTCGGTTGTTAATTGTGTTGTTGGTGGACAAATTTTGGCGAGTTTGAGTGATGATAAGATTCCGCTTTGGGCTGGTATTGTAATTATTGCTGGTGTGACCATATCGGTTGCTATTGGTGGAATTAAACAGTTGATGAGAGTTGAGGCACTTTTGAGTGTACCTGTCAATTTGGCTTTTTTGTTATTATATGTTGTTGCATCACAGAAGTTCCAATATTTGACTTTAGGTGATGCGATACTGGATTCAACTACGATAAAGGGTAACTGGTTAAGTTTCTTTTCTTTATGTTATTCAATTACTTCAACTTGGGGTGGGATTGCTTCTGATTATTACATATTGTTCCCTGAAGATACACCTGATATACAAGTGTTTTGTATTACGTTATTGGGAATTTTCATTCCAACTACATTTGTCGGTGTTGCTGGTTTACTTATCGGTAACGTTGCACTTGGATATAAGCCATGGGGTGACGCATATGCTAAATGGGGTATGGGTGGTTTACTAAATGAAGCATTCAAGCCCTGGGGTGGGGGTGGAAAATTCCTCCTTGTTGTGATTTTCCTTTCCTTGATTTCAAATAATATTCTTAATACGTATTCAGCTGCCTTTGGATTACAATTAGCTGGGACTGTATTTGCGAAAATACCACGTTGGCTTTGGGCTATTGGAATCACAGCTGTTTACTTGGTTGCTGCATTAGTTGGTAGAAATGAGTTTTCTACAATTTTGGGCAATTTCTTACCCATGATTGGATATTGGATCTCAATGTATTTCATATTGTTGCTAGAGGAGAATACAATTTTTAGAACAGACAAATTTCATCATTTATACCAATTAGAATTTGCCGAAGACGGATCATATGATGCACCATCATCAGTCAATGACTACGATAAAGAGTTTCAAATAGACACTACAACCACTACTGGTCGTCGTCATCATTACAATTTCAAAATATGGAATGATTATTATAAGTTAACACACGGGTGGGCCGCTACTGCATCCTTCTTAATTGGAGCTACTGGTGCTGCTGTTGGTATGTCACAAACGTATTGGATTGGTCCAATTGCGCGTAGGATTGGTGGAGAGTATGGTGGTGATATTGCCATGTGGTTGTGTATGGGATTCAGTGGGATTGTGTACCCAGTATTGCGGTATACTGAATTGAAGTATTGTAAGAGGTAGCTGATTATAATACAGTAATAGACGATAAAGAAATAAAATACAGGTAATTTGTTGAGCTTTAATGAGTATTTTTCTAGCAACCCATTTCCGCAGATTAGACGGGGTTAGTCATTTCTTCTCCGCATTACACAAGATGAAATCTTTTAGTTAAACTCCATCCGTGTCGTAAATCACATGAACTTAAACGGCTGAAGGGATATATAAATTAAAATCGCTAGGTAATCAGTACTGATTACTAATTCTAATGTGTGAACCCCTCACCGTTTAAATCTCCAATTCTAAACGACAAGAATTATTTTTCTCTAATGAGTCACTTATTGTTCTCTCGTAATTCGAGAACTTTCTATATGTAGATCAGCAGTTATAATTAGAATTGGGTACTAGTCCCTAACCAACTAGGAGGCTTAAATTCACATCCTTTTGTTTGAGGGCTAATCGAGAACCAATAGAGTGGCAAAGCGTAGAGGGATGTGATGAAAGAATGCGGCAATTGCCGTGAACTGGTGAATGCGCATTGCGTTAGCGCAAAAATTCCGCTTCTTGTGTGGTGGAAAATTTTCTACATTACGAACAGAATCTGCAAATTTAAGTTCTTAGTTTTCTTCGGTTATGTTTGTTTCGTAGTTCCTTGAACATTAGTATACAGTGATGAAATGCGTGGAAAACTCCTAAGTAAAATAAATTGTCAACCTGCAAGTACGTTATATCAAATAAGTTACTTTAGTATCTCGATGTAGTCAACATGAAATGGCAATGCAAAATTATTTCCTCTCGTTGTACATCTTGTAGATGAGGATAGACCAATGCTTTATGTCTGTTGAGTTTCCGCGAACATCTAGCCGTTAGTCTATCTTCATCTACAAGATGTACAAAGGATAAAAATGTGTAGCCTTTTAAACGGACCGACTTGAATCCCTAAGCGGCATCCGCATTCCTTTGCGGCTCTTTTGTCGTAAATCCTTACACAAGAAGTTTTCTCAAAACTTTTTTAGTCTAATTATTTAATTAGTCATGGTGTAAATTTTCTGAACCTGTATGATTTAAAAAGGACAGCATGTCCCGCCACATCCATTCATAAGTTGTATACTAGTCATCTGTTTATTTTTTCACTACAATACAATTGAAATCGTTCGTCATGGCGTCGAAACCTAAATATTCCAAAACTCAATCGTTTGATGAGACAATTAGCACAATACTACCATCATATTCAATGTACACTTCCACGGTCGGGATGAATGTTAATGTACCAGAAGATAACAATGATGACTTGCCACCACCAGTTTATAGTTGTAACAATTCCGAATGGTCAGCGAGTACGGAAAGTACTAATATTCAGGATGTGACCTCCTCGGCCGCGTCAACTACCCCCACATCGGTAACAGAAGCACAAAGTCGACGCGTGGCTCATGTCAGTTCGTCATCTACTATTGACGATATCCCATTGATTGTTGCTGACGAAAATGCCAATTTGATGGAGACTATTTTGGACAATGTACATCGATTACCAAATATGACATTTGAAAAGCAAGAGATTTCCAAAGCCGTACAGCTTGAAGTGTTTTATACAAAAGATATTGGTGAGATTGGTAAAACACCAGAATTAATTGATCCTTCAATTTATGAGTATACTCAGGGAGATCTTTTGAATGGTTACATCATCATAAAGAACACTTCTGACAGACCCATTCCATTTGAAATGTTTTACTTGTTGTTTGAAGGGAACTTTATGGTTGCAAATGAACGTAGACCTCAGGAGTTGGAACCTGTTAAGATACGTCGGTTTTTGGAAATGTTTGACTTTTACGGCAGTTGGAACGAAGCTCATATAAATAGGTTGGTTACCGAGACTGCTAGTCCTTATTTATGTGAGTTTGGTAACACCGTTGATCCACTTGATGGAACGTATTTATATTTCGGTCCCAAGAAGGAAATCTTACCTAACCGAGTTTACAAACGATTCTTTTCATTCAAAATACCTAACAATTTACTTGATTCAGAATGCAGTGAACACAATTTGTCGAAACATGTTGAAATACCACCAACTATAGGATTATCGAGATGGGAAGTTGCTCATTATCCAGAAAGAAACTTGAACAAGATCAAAGATTTCTCAATTGTGAATACATCTATGGGGTATGGAGTAATGGCGAGATTTATTGGTAGGAAATCCACTTGGGAAGTTGATTTTGGGAAGATTGTTACTCCAAAACATAAAGATAATGCCAAGTTGGTCAACTCCAAGGGTGATGAGTATATCATTTTGAAGGAATTGACGAATTACATTCGTGTGATTCCCACTACAAATGTCCCCACTGAAAATGAGAGGTTGATGAAATTAGTTGAGAATAGGTTGTTGTTTGACAACTTGGTCAAACGTGTCAAGGATAAAATTGACATTGGAAAGCAATTAGAAAAGGCATTGGAATCAAGGACCGTTCCAGATTTGTCGCCTGATCTCACACAAGAAGAAATCGAGGCGGCAAAGATAACCCAGTCATACCAACATGCAGATTCGATAAGAGACATCAAGTCCAATATGAAGAAATTGGAGTATTACGAAGTCCTCGTTCAGTTGATGAAAAGATCAATCACTGGTCTCAAAAATCAAGGTGTTTTACAGGTCAAGACTCCAAAACAAGAATATCATGTGAAATACATACCTCCATGTAGATTCCGGGAAGAATCAATTGGGGAAATGGAAAAAACTTGGAAATTTGATGTTCCAATTGAATTAACTACTATATTTCCATCCAATGACAAGCAGCAAACTCCGCCAACAATTAAATACATCGATGCTGAGTTGGTTGTTCACACCATGAGATCAATGGGTGCTCCAATAGCTCTCGAGTTCAACCACGATTTGGTTTACAACAAGGTCCCTAATAATAGTAAACGTGAAGTTGATCTCGACACATTTAACAACAATGTCGTCAGACCTTTTCAAAAACAATCGACAGAACTCTATCATTTGTCGCAAAAACTTGGGTTGCAAAATTTTAGAATTGAAAAGCAATTGGTGGATGATTTGAAATCAATTTGCAAGATTGAAGAGAAATCAAACAACTTAGTAGTTGATGACATATTGGTAGATAAGGAAAAGTACAACTATAAAAAGAATGGTATAAAATGGTCAAGTGTTAATGGATCCGCAACAACGTCATTCAGTTTAAACATCAACCTTGCATCATTGTCCTTAAAGGGTGTTCCCACAAGTAGTTGTATGGGGCTCTCTTATGACCGATTCAACTTGGTTCCCGATTTCCAATCTTGTTTTATGACAAGATCGTATCATTTGAAATTGACCTTTGAATTGAGCAATGGTGAATGTGCTCGTATCAAGGTGCCTGTTGTGATAGAGAAAGCATAAGGCGATAGATAGAGTAATGTTATGTATAGACTGATTAATTTTGATATTTCTTGTATATATGTGTGATCTAGAGTAAAGCTCCCTGGTCTATGACGGTGATGGCTTCAAGACTTTGATGCACATACCCTTGACAGGGTGAATACGCTCGTACTGCAATAGTTTTGGAGAAGAACCGGTTACTCGTTTCTAGTTAAGTTTTGAAGAAAGCTAATGTGGCTTGGTAACAAAATATATTCATGACTCAATGGGTTCATGGTAACCTTCTTTACTCAGAGACTACCAGGCTATTTAGCAAGAAGGTAAAGCTTCGTTAACCGCTATTACCTATGACGTAATGATGCTATGTTTTGTAGGTTGCGACAGACTTTCAAACATAATTACGTAACCAATTTCAACATAGAATTTCTCGGTCATTTGAATTTTGTGTCACCAAAGAATGAAGGACAAAAAGTGTGGAGGAGAAAACCTGAAATTCGAGTAGCAATGGTCACTGTTGCACCACACTTTTTCTGATGAACAAACGTTGCGAATTACAACCCAATTGGTCTTTTGAGACTCCACTCGCATGTGGTTATTCCAATGTAATCTTTCTTGAAGGACGTAGCATAGTAAACAGTAGAGGTCAATTGGTCTCCCTTCCTCAGTTGGCTTGAATTACTACACTTTGTGTTTCCACACTGTAACAATTGACACTCAACGTTGCTACAGCAAAAGTTACAATTCCACTCTCGGTCAATAGGAATAACAAAGAGATTTGCATCCAATTCAAGTAGCAAACAATTGCCAAAGAGGATTATTCAAAATTTAACACAATGCGCAGGAAAAGAGAAAACAAAAAAGGGGGGTGTAGTGTATCGTGTACCATGTCATCTATAAATAAAACAATAGAGAAGAATACATATAGCAACCATAGTTTTAAAACCCTCAGAAAACGTGGCGGTGAAATTTCACCACAGTTTTCCGAATCGCCAAATGATATAAATAATGCAACAATTCCCCTTCACTTGATACTCCAACCCTGATTCATCATCTCCATTACATTAACTTATAAATACTAAAATCGACAATTACAACACACAATGGGTTTAACTGATAAATTGAAAGGAATTAAGAAAGACGACGTTGACAACTACAACGAACAAGCTGGTAAATATGCTGGTGGAAAAGATGGTCAAACTGGTACTGACTTAGCTCAAGAAAAGTACAAGGATTATAACCAAAAGAAATCTGGTTCAGGAACTGGTACTAGTACTGGTACTGGATCTGGAGCTGGTACCGCTGCCGGAGCTGGTACTGCTGGTGCAGGTGCAGGAGCTGCTGGAGGTTATGGTGCTGGTTCATCAACTTCTGGTAACCACTCAGGTACTACCTCATCAGGCTACGGGAACCAATCAGGAACCACTTCATCCGGATACGGTGACAAATCTTCATCTGGTTACGGAAACCAATCTGGTACCACTTCATCTGGTTACGGTAACCAATCCGGTTCAACCACCTCCAATGCTTATGGATCTCAATCTGGTTATGACAACACTTCATCTGGACATCACGGTTCATCTGGTCACCATGGATCATCGGGAAATCATAACTCTGGTACTGCCAGTACTGCTGCTACTGGTGCTGCTGGCGCTGCTGCTTATGGTTCTTCAAACCAAGGATCACACAGTACTCACAGCTCCAAATTAGATCCAAACAATGAATATGGATCAGGAAACTACGGTAGCGAACCAGCTTCAACAGGTGCTTACGGTAACCAAAATGCCTCATCACATGGATACGGTAATGAATATGGCAACACTTCATCAGGATCTAAGCATCACTCTGGTCACCAAGATGCCAGCAAACATGCTCCATCAACTACAGAGGGTGGCGCTGCTGGTGCTTATGACAGCCGTGGAAACACTTCATCACAAACTGGTCACGGTTCATCCCATACTGGTTCTGGTGCTTACGGATCTACCAACACTGGTTCTGGTGCTTACGGATCTTCCAACACTGGTTCAGGTGCTTATGGATCTTCCAATACTGGTTCAGGTGCTTACGGATCTTCCAATACTGGTTCAGGTGCAGGTACTGCTGGTGGGTACGGTTCGGGTTCATCAACTGGTCACTCAGGCGCTGGTTCCCACGCCTTCAAGACTGGTAATGATGCTTTGGACTCAAAGATTGCCCAATTGCCAGAGCACTTGCAAAAGGAAGCACACAATGAGTTCAACAAGGGTTACGAAGCCGCCAAGTCTCAATACAAATCATAAGTTACCTTTTATTAGTTATTTGTATAAATAAAATTGTTTACTGAAGCTTTCAAAATGTAAGATAATTCCTAAGTTCGATTGGGACAGAGATCAAGGTTTTAAATTTTCTACGTCAAACTTCCTTGCTATAAACTATCATCTAGTCATTGTTCATTATCCTCTATGTACAAGTTCCTCAGTAATCTCCTCCAACCCCTTTATCACATTATCACTAATAAATTCTTCTGCTTTGGATTTCCCATGATAAATATTGATAGCACCAATTAAACTATATAGCAACTGTGAGCTAACTTTCAATTCACCACTAGATTCAAAATTCAACGTTGGATTCCTTGATTTCCAAAACATAATATTGTTCAATCCGTTGAGCTTGGTGAAATATCCCGTTGACTTTCTTCCATGGAGTTCTTTTGCATTGGGTGACCCTAATATTGACAAGTTTTTACCACTAATAACAAGTTTGGCATCTTTTTCAGTTGGCTTGTTAACAACATGCTTAGCAGCAAACAAAGATAATAGCTTCGAGCCCATTGCTGCTAGTTTTTCATTATATGGTTTGATACCATTGCCAAAGGATTTATGGGTAATGATTTGTAATGCTATTTCATCGGGTATTTGAAATTTGTCTCCAAGGTACAATTTGATATGTTGAATGTTGTCCTGGTTAAGTTCGTATTCTATGCCATTGTGATTTACAAACACCTCTTTTGGGTCTCTTTTCAATCCTTCGACTCTTGGTCCTTTATTCAAGTAAATCGTTCTACTAAAGGTGATACTAGTAGGGCGACAGCAAAAGCCTATACTTCGGCTTGTGTATCGAGCGCTTTGTCGTATACTCATATCGATGGAGGGTATTTAACGAGGTATTACCGTTGACAAGTTTACTCTCAATTGATGAAAATTGGATCCTCTTGAAATAAAATTTTTTTCGATTGGTAACAAATCTGGTGAGAACATCCATACTTCAGTAAAGGAACAATTTCAGGTAGCGCTTATATCGTTAAGAGCTTAATTCTGCAAAAAATGTCAGTTAGATGCGATGATCATCTCGATCATCAACTACAGCAAGCATGGATATCTTTAGAATTCTAAGCAGAGGAGCTTCTTTAAAGAAATCTAGAGATGTGACTACTGATTATGCCCTCCCTTCAGCTAAGCAAAACCAAAGTCAAAAACATAAAGAGGAATCAATCTTAAACCAAGTTGAGAAGGAGACTGATTTCTTTCACACAAGGAAGCACACAAAACAAGTACCAGAAAAGGAGGTTGAACTTGAATCTCCTGAGCAACAGAAAGAAGATGAAGCGCCTCCATTGGAGTTGAAAGATGAAGACGATGCCAAAAAGTTTAGAAATCTACATAGATCTAAAGTTACTGGTGATGACATTCCTATCCCTATTGGTTCATTTGAAGACATGATTGGCAGGTTCAAAATTGACAGGCAACTTTTATCTAATCTTATTGATAATGACTTTATTGGGCCCACGGCTATTCAATGTGAATCAATACCGATAACTTTATCCAGTAGAGATTTGATTGCTTGTGCTCCAACAGGTTCAGGTAAGACATTGGCATTTTTGATTCCCTTGATTCAACAGCTTCTCAAAAAACAAGTTGAAAAAAACTATGGAGTGAGAGGGTTGATCATTTCTCCTACAAATGAATTAGCAGTACAAATTTTCCAAGAATTGGAAACTTTGGTTAGGGGAAAGAAACTTACCATTGGTATATTATCAAAACAACTTGCAAGTAAGTTGAATAACGATATCGTCAAAGCATCCAAGTACGACATCATCGTATCCACCCCATTACGTTTGATAGATATCGTCAAAAATGAAAAGATTGATTTATCCAAAGTAGATCAATTGGTTATTGATGAAGCTGATAAATTATTCGATCATGGATTTGCCGAGCAGACTGATGAAATATTGAATCATTTAACAAATACCAAGATACGAAAATCAATGTTTTCTGCAACCATCCCATCTGGAGTTGAAGAGATGGCACATTCAATCATGAAGGACCCAATTAGGGTAATCATTGGTCATAAAGAAGCTGCAAGTAGCACAATTGACCAGAAGTTGATTTTTACGGGGAATGAAGAAGGTAAGTTGTTAGCTATTAGACAAATGGTTCAAAATGGGGAATTCAAACCTCCAATCATAATATTTTTACAATCAATCACCAGAGCTAAAGCATTGTTTCATGAATTGGTGTATGATAAATTGAATGTTGATGTGATACATGCGGAAAGAACACCAAAGCAAAGAGACGAGGTGATTAAGCGATTCAAAAACGGTGATATTTGGGTTCTTATAACAACTGATGTGCTTGCTAGAGGTGTCGACTTCAAAGGTGTGAACTTGGTCATCAACTATGATGTCCCGCAGAGTGCTCAAGCATATGTGCATAGAATAGGTAGAACAGGAAGGGGTGGAAGAGCTGGTAGAGCAGTCACATTTTTTACGAAGGAAGATGATAAAGCAGTCAAACCAATAATCAATGTCATGAAGCAATCAGGTTGCAAGTCCGGATTCAGTGAATGGATGGAAAATATGGGCAAACTTAGCAAAAAGGAAAAGAAAAACGTCAAGACTCACGAAGTCAAACGAAAGAAGATCAGTACAGTTCCCAAGTTGATAAAGCAAAAGAGAAAGCAAAAACAAGAAATGATAGCTGCTTCAAAAAGAAGAAAACAAGCTGAAAGCAATTAGTGCAGAGCTACACCATTTCTCTCCCCAAAATATATACTCAATTGTTTATAATACACATTTATCCAAATCTATTAATGGTGAGCTTCACCTAATTTTGGGTAACCAAAGATTTGTCTTCTTCCAACAATTTCTCCCAAGGCAAAGAACCCAGCTAATTGAATACCGTAAACGCCGTATTTAACAGCATCTTGGGCATTTGGTTTGTAAGCTTTGGCTTGTTCAATAAGCTTTTGTTGTTCGGCTGGAGTTTTTAACCATTTGAATGCATTTTGGTAAACATTTTCAAATTGTTTGATTGATGGTGGGGCCAAACCTTCTTTTTGGTAAACGGTTTTGGATAATTCAGCACCAACTTTTGACCAGTATACACCGCAGTTGACAAATTCTGATGACTTGGTGACTACAGAGCTGACCAATCCAGTGGCTTTAGATATTATTGATGACATTGTTTCGAATAGGTAAATGCTTTGATTTTGTTAGTCAACTTTTCAATATTCTTGTTAACAATTTTTTTTTTCTTTCCGAGTGAAGAGAGAATTAGTTAACCAATAAAAATTGAATGAGTTGATTTCCGCATTGGGCAATGTATTACAAAACAAATCTCTTTACTTAGTCTCTACAATTGTACACCAAATCTATCTGGCCAAATGACTGGAGCAACCAAACTCCAACCATACAAGACAAAACACACCCACGAGCTGACAATTTTAACCCAGCTTGCAAAATATGTCCTACCGACAGGAACGAAATCACCATAATCATCTTGCTTAACATTGATTGTCAATAACGTTGCCACATATTGAGTTGCCAAAAAGAAGATGATATGGAATAGTGAGTAATTGTACTTGACGGTTGACCTTTCCTCATCATTGACTTCTTCTTCATCATACAAATCTACCTGGTTCAAAGCACTTTCAGGAAGTGAGCCCTCATCCACAGCTTGTTTAAGAGCTTGGTATCTCATTTCACTTCTAGCACTTGGTTGTGTCGATGTGGTCCCTGAGGTTACAAAGTCCTCGGCTGACTCCGAGCTAAATGCGGAATTTGCTGCTGCTCTGGTGGTTGTGTATGCAACAGCTATAAATGTAAAGAAAGCACCCAACACAACACTAGCTGTCCTTGTTCCTTTTGACCTTACCAATGGATTGCAAAACTTGTCATCTGGTTCAGAAGCAACTGCACTCATGACCAAGTATGTACAGTAGAACACAACCATTGAAGATTGAGCTAAACCAGCGTGTGGATTATACTCTTGAACAGTGTTGTGTATAGACAATGCTGATATAATTGTAGCGAAAACCAAATTCAAACTTATTGCCGTTTTATTCATTGAACATCCTTTGCCTGCAAAAAACCAATACATAACGACAGTCAAGATGATACTACCAATGTACATTGTCAACGTACCACCAACCAACAACTTTTTCCAAAATCCAGCATCGCCCTCTCCCGTCAACTCTTCCATTTCAATTTTTTCCAAACACTTTTCAGCCCATGCATGAGCGAAATCAACCAAAAGAATCAATCCAATACCTAGAAAAATAGTTGAAAAAATGATGGCAATATGATTACCATAAAAGACAAAGAAGCTATCAGGAATCAAAACAAAATTGATAAATATGAATGCCATCCACGCAAATACCTTCATTTTCCAACAACCGTTTTGAATTACAGCCCTTGGATTTGCGGTTGATTTTACATTAACCAACAACGTCGCCAAAATCAAATGTAACATACCCAAGGCAAAATTGATTCTATGAACCGACGTAAAACTAATACACTGACTGCCGTCAGGGCCGCAACTGATGTTAATAAATCCAAACGTAGCTTTCTCTAGCTTTCGAATTATGAATGGCGATAAGGCAATCCATGAAATTATGGAGTTCACCAACAATAATATCGCATATGTAATTCTTGTCATGATTGATGATTTGAAAGTACCACCTATCGATGTGCACAAAGCCGAGCATGCCGCTGCACCAAAACACGATGCTAGGGACGATATTGGCATTAGGGGTAAGGATATTGCGGCTCCCATGGTTGAAGATGTCGTTATGTAATGATGTGATCAATGAGATTTTTTTTCTTGCATATCCTTTTATCAAGTCATCAAACTGCAATTTTTATCATCAATGTCATTTCGGAAAAGAGGAGAAGTGTTGGGAGGCGGTTCAACCCCACAGCGTGGTCCTCAAGCTGCAGTTCCTTTAAGACAAGGAGGTATCCCAGCAAGGGGGCCGCCTGTCGCAACAACATCGTCGACTCCAAGAAGAGGCCCAATTGCAAAACAAGCTTCATCAACTCCAGAAGTGTCTATACTAGGCAATCCTGCCGTCAGACCCTCCTTAATCACATCACTGCCAACCACGTCAACTGGAAGCTCTGACTTGGATAAGATTTTGCTACATCAAGGATTACCTTTGGGTCACTCGTTGCTTGTGGAGGAGTCTGGTACCACTGATTTCGCTTCAGTATTGCTACGAGCATTTGCTTCCCAGGGCGTAATACATAACAGGATTGCACCTAACCAATTAAATTCACATATTATTGTGCTCGGATTGAGTCCACTTTGGTCAAATGATTTACCTGGGCTTTACAAAGGTTCTTCCAAAGAACAAAAAAAGGCTAAGATTGCTCAAAATGAGTCAAAGGTTAGTGTATCAAACATTGCCCGTGGTTCCAATGCTGCACGGAGTGATCTGAAAATGAAGATTGCTTGGAGGTACGGTTTGAATAAGAAAGAGGGTGATAAAGAGAATGAAGTAGGTGGAACTTACGAACACTACAATAATCAATTCGATATCACACAGAAGTTGCAACCTGGTCCTAACCCACAAGATATTACTTATGTTCCTTTGTCAAAAACTGTTGCTAGCATCATCAACCAACTTTCGAGTGTTATAAAATCACAGCTCAAGAGCGACCCCTCCAAGGTGATCAGACTCGTCATTCCTGGATTTCTAAACCCGTCAATATATGCACCCTCATACACTGCATCCACTTTCGTATTTCCACTTGTTCATTCACTTCGATCATTACTCCGTGAATTTGAGAACAACTTAGTGATTGTGTGCTCATTACCACTTGATTTGTACCCTAGGGATTCCAGTTTGACAGCAATTTTGGAGATTTTGTTTGATTCAGCCATCCACCTCCAACCATTCAACCAAGAAATGAGTCAATTGATTGAAAAGGCATACAAAAATGAGCCATCGAAAATACAACAAGGTTTAGTTAACATCATTAAACTTCCTGTGCTATCTGAGAGAGGTTTGATGATGATACATGATGGTGAGTTTGCATTTAAGAACGGAAGAAAGAAATTTGAGATTGAGGAATGGGGGATCCCTGTGGAGGATGATTCGAAAGAAAACGAAACTCCCGAGGGAGGAAAGACTAGTAAAAACATTGACTTTTGAGGAGAGATTTAAAAGCAAAACACTGTTAATGGTTGGTGTCTCTGGAGACTTCTTATTTACGTATAACTGGTTGTTAGAGACTATAATAAACATATAGATGCTTTCTAGTGTGAGACAATAACTTGATGATCTCTATTCTCAAATCCTCCCAATTTTTTTCTACTTTTGGTTGCAAACCACATCACCCAAAAGTTTATTCATGAGTCTCACAGAGCAAGTTCAATCAATTGACCTCCTCCAAGACCAAGGAATCAATGTCGGAGATATCTCAAAGTTGAGGTTAGCAGGAATTTGCTCGATTGCAGTAAGTTTTACTAACAAATGACTTGTTGCAAACTTTAACTAACTGTACGCAGTCTGTTTTATCTACCACACGGAGAAATCTCGCCAAGATCAAAGGGTTGAGTGAGGTTAAAGTGGAAAAGATTAAGGAGGCTGCTGGAAAAATACAGGTACATAAAACCATCAAATTCTAGAAGTGTCCATCATACTAACAAGGTCTAGACCATAGGGTTTGTCTCTGCCAGTGTTGTTGCTGAGCTTCGTGAGAGTGTGTTCAAGATTACTACTGGTTCAAATCAGTTTGACGAGATGTTGGGAGGGGGTGTCACCTCGATGAGCATCACTGAAGTTTTTGGTGAATACAGGTGTGGCAAAACCCAATTGTGTCATACATTATGTGTAGCTGCCCAGTTAACCAAGAGTCTTGGTGGTGCCGAGGGAAAAGTTGCATTTATTGACACTGAAGGAACTTTTCGTCCAGAGAGAATCAAGGCTATTGCTGAAAGATTTGGTGTTGACCCATTGACTTGCCTTGAAAATATATCCTACGCTCGAGCATTAAATAGTGAGCATCAAATCGAGTTGGTGGAACAGTTGGGTACCGAATTGGCAACTGGCTCATACCGTTTATTAATAATCGACTCCATCTTAGCTTGTTTTCGAGTAGATTACTCCGGCAGAGGAGAGTTGAATGAGAGACAACAAAAATTGAATCAACATTTGGCTTACTTGACCAGAGTATCTGAGGATTACAATGTTGCTGTCTTTTTAACTAACCAGGTTCAAAGTGATCCAGGTGCCAGTTCCTTATTTGCTGCTGCTGATGGAAGGAAACCGGTAGGAGGTCACGTTTTAGCTCATGCATCAGCTACCAGAATTTTGTTGAGAAAAGGTCGTGGTGATGAAAGAGTTGGGAAGTTGTTGGATAGTCCAAATATGCCGGAGAGTGAATGTGTGTATGTTATTGGTGAGGGTGGTATTAAAGATAGCGATTGATAATTATTCCCGATTAGGAAATGTTATGTGATGCGACGCGTATATGAATTTATTTTGTGTGAGTAAGTTTCTTTGAGTTCATCAAAAATATATCCCATGACCATATTCCTTTCTTTCTTTCTTTCTTTCTTTCTTTCTCAACAGGGTTATCTTTATTCAATAAACAATGTCTTCGTCGCCACCACATAGCAGCAACAATGCTAACACTTTTATGGGTGATTCGCTTGATAGGAATTCAGAATCCATTTCTCAAAGTCAACAACAATCAGTTGTACCTTCTTCACCATTATTTTTCAATTCGTCAAACCCTGGTTCAGATATCGCCAATTCACAAAATAGAGGAAATGATATGTCTTCACCTTTACACTATACATCGTCAGTTCATCCTACTTCTGAAATTGGTAACTTTAGTTCTCAAAGAGCTAATAGAGTTCATGATGTTGATAGAATAATGAGAAGACACCAAAGGAGTGATATAAATGATGCCGCTTCATCACCACTGAGAAGAACTTTTGCACAGACACGTGGTAACAGGCAGGACTCTTCATTAAGATCAACTTCGTCTGCGTTCAACTCTGATCTTGTTGAACCTGATGAACCAACTAGAGTTATTTGGGGTACCAATGTATCCATTCAAGAATGTTCCCTCATCTTTAGAGAGTTTTTATTGAGCTTCAAGTACAGGTACAGAAAAGAAGCCGATCAACAAGAGGTTGAACCTGAGGATCATGAATTGTACTATGTAAGCAAGTTAAACACCATTAGAGAATTGGGACTAAACAATCTCAACTTGGATGCAAAGAATTTATTGTGTTACCCTCCTACCAGGAAATTGTATCATCAGTTGATCAATTACCCACAAGAAATCATCCCAATTATGGATCACACCATTAAGGATTGTTTGATTCAAATTATTCAAGACAGTGATGAAGATGACATTCCGGCAAAACTAGATGAAGTTGAGACCAGAGTGTACACTATCCGCCCTTACAATATCAACTTGGTGGAAAAAGGTATGAGAGAATTGAATCCAAACGATATTGACAAATTAGTCAGTGTCAAGGGTCTCACTCTACGTTCAACTCCAATTATTCCAGATATGAAGGTTGCATTTTTCAAATGTAATGTATGTGGTCACACAGTTGGAGTTGAAATTGATCGAGGTGTCATTTCTGAACCCACAAAGTGTCCCAGGGAGGTTTGCGGTCAATCAAATTCAATGGTTTTGATTCACAACCGTTCTTCATTTGCTGATAAACAAGTTGTTAGATTGCAAGAGACACCAGATTTGGTTCCTGATGGACAAACACCTCATTCCATTAACTTATGTGTTTACGATGAATTGGTGGATACTTGCCGTGCCGGTGATCGTATTGAAGTGTGTGGAATATTCCGGTCATTGCCAGTTAGGGCCAATTCAAGGCAACGTGCTTTAAAGAGTTTGTACAAGACGTATTTAGATATTGTTCATATTAAAAAGATTGACAAGAAACGTCTTGGTGCTGATATTACCACATTGGAGAATGAATTAGCTGAAAAGGATCAAGATGTTGAGGAAACTAGAAAAATTACCCCTGAGGAGGAGGCTCAATTGAAAGAGATTTCACAAAGGGATGACCTATATGAAGTGTTGGCAAGGTCATTGGCTCCATCGATCTATGAAATGGATGATGTGAAAAAGGGTATTCTTTTGCAATTATTTGGTGGAACCAACAAGACCTTCAGAAAAGGTGGTAGATATAGAGGTGATATCAACATCTTACTTTGTGGTGATCCATCAACTTCGAAGTCGCAGATTTTACAATACGTTCATAAAATTGCACCAAGAGGTGTTTACACTTCGGGTAAAGGTTCATCAGCTGTTGGTTTGACAGCTTATATCACAAGAGATGTTGACACTAAACAATTGGTTTTGGAAAGTGGTGCTTTGGTGTTATCTGATGGTGGTGTTTGTTGTATTGATGAATTTGATAAGATGAGTGATTCCACTAGGTCGGTTTTGCATGAAGTGATGGAACAACAAACAATCTCCATTGCCAAAGCAGGTATCATCACTACGTTGAATGCAAGAACCTCAATTTTGGCTTCGGCGAATCCAATAAATTCTCGTTATGATCCAAATTTACCCGTCACCGCAAATATAGACTTGCCACCACCATTATTATCACGTTTTGATTTGGTTTATTTGATTTTGGATAAAGTTGATGAAAGGCTTGATAGACAATTAGCTAGACATTTGACACAAATGTATTTGGAAGACGCGCCAGATACAGTTACCAACAATTATGTGTTACCAGTTGAACAATTGGCATTATATATTCAATACGCCAAGGAGAATTTCAATCCAACAATAACTGAAGAAGCCAAGAATGAATTGGTTCGAGCATATGTTGAAATGAGGAAGTTAGGTGAAGATGCTCGATTATCAGAAAAGAGAATCACTGCAACTACTAGACAGTTGGAATCTATGATTAGATTGAGTGAAGCTCATGCTAAGATGAGATTTTCCAATAGAGTGCAACTAATTGATGTTAAGGAAGCAGTCAGGTTGATTAAATCAGCTATCAAAGATTATGCTACTGATCCAGTAACTGGTAGAATTGATATGGATATGGTCCAGACTGGTACTACTTCGCAACAAAGACGTATTAGGGAAGATTTGGTCAATGAAATTTTGAAAATCCTTGATGAGAATAACAACTTAATAAGGTTTAATGATTTAACTATGAAGCTTAATGAACGAAGTTCATTTAGGATTGAGAATCTGGATATCAGTGATGGATTAAAGAGGTTACAACAAGAGGGAAAGATAATTGAAACTGGTGAAAATCATAGAAGAACCATCAAAAAGATTGCCGTGATTTAAGGCAGAAGAGTTTGCATTTTTTACTATTTTTCAGTGTGTATTAATTTAAAGCTTTTGTTCTATAAGTAAGTACCAACACTTCCCTGCTCTCCAATCTCTTGACTACCATCCAGTTCAGCCAATTTCAAAAACTCTTCCAACTCCTGATCCAATTCAACATCATTAACCGATTCGTATTTCGTCGCACTAGTGAATGCATGAGCCAATTTCAATTCTTTATCTAAATCAATTAAGTCACCTTGTGTTAACTTCGTTATAATTTCGCCCAACAAGGCAAGCTTCATAGTATATGAATGTTGTAAAGAGTCTAAATCACGACGAATTTTCAACAAATCAATCATCACTGACGTACATATAAGTGAAAGGATTAATGATTTTGTGGTGGGGGTCTTTAAAAGTGAATATAGTTTTGGTTTGGGGCGGATGTATGACTGAGCCGTGGTTGAGTTTTGCCGTATGGATATGTTGCGGAATAGTCTAATATGGAAGGATCTGGGGAGCATTATTGTGGGTATATAGATGGAATTTATCTGGTGTAGCTTTAATGGAATCTGGTTTTGATGGAACGGATGAAAAAAATAATCATGGTCGTGTATTTGTAGTAAAAACGTATTGAAATAGCTTGCAACGCCAGTCGACCTCATTGCTTCCAAAACTAACTTTCCATCCGTCCCATGATAATTAAAAGAATTAATCTACGTGAAGAGACTGCTTGAATACGATATGATGGCTTTCTGATTTGTTGTTAATTTTGCCAATTTTGAAAATTTGGTTGCAAATGTAAAGGAAAATGTTGTAAGTTTGTTCCTTTTAGGCCTACATAAAAATAGTCTCTTTACTCTTAAGGTTATCTATTACTCTATTAATTATAGTGTCAACAAATAAGCTACCTTTTGCAACACTTCAACTCTGTATACCGCAATACTGGGTACACAATTCCACTAAATCCCATACACAACCACATGGCAATGTCACCACCATATTCTCCCCCTACCCTTCTTGCAACTGGACCAATCCAATAAGTCTGCGACATACCAACAGCAGCACCGGTAGCACCAATGATAAATGAAGCAGCTGCTGCCCAGCCATGCGTAAGTTTGTTATAATCATTCCATATTTTGAAGTTGTAATGGTGCGAAGTGGACTGTCCCTTGCCAATGGACACATTGGAAACATCAAATGATGCTGGTTCATCATATGATCCGTCTTCCTCAAATTCCAATTCAAACAAATGTTGGAATCTATGAGTACGGAAAATCGTATTCTCCTCTAGCAACAATATGAAATACATTGAGATCCAATATCCAATCATGGGTAAGAAATTGCCCAAAATTGTAGAAAACTCATTTCTACCAACCAATGCAGCCACTAAATAGATCGCCGTCACAACAATTGCCCAAAACCAACGTGGTATCTTCGCTAACCAATTACCTGCCATTTGTATATCAAAAGCAGCTGAGTACGTATTGAGGATATTATTCGAAATCAACGAAAGAAACATGATGACAAGGAGGAATTTTCCACCCCCACCCCAGGGTTTGAATGCTTCATTTAGTAAACCACCCATACCCCATTTAGTGTATGCATCTCCCCAAGGTTTGTAGCTGAGTGCAACATTACCAATGAGTAAGCCAATTACACCAACAAAAGTAGTGGGTACAAAAGTTCCCAAGAATGTAACTATGAACACTTGATGATCAGGTGTATCTTCAGGGAAAAGTATGTAATAATCAGAAGCAATCCCACCCCAAGTCGCCGTGATTGAATAACATAACGAAAAGAAACTTAACCAGTTTCCCTTTATCGTAGCTGAATCCAGTATCGCATCACCTAAAGTCAAATATTGGAACTTCTGTGATGCAACAATATACAATAACAAAAATGATAGATTTACCGGCACACTCAAGAAGGTCTCCACTCTCAATAACTGCTTAATCCCACCAATTGCAACAATAAGAGTAACACCAGCAATAATTACAATTCCAGCCCATAATGGAACTCGATCACCACTCAAACTAGCCAAGATCTGACCCCCAACAACACAATTGACAACTGACCATCCCAATACTCCAATAATACAAACTAGCGCCACGATCTTCACAAACCACCAACCAAAGAGGAACCTAGCACTAACAATTTGTCGACACCCGGATCTTGGACCCATCATTGCACAATAAGCTGCCAACACACATCCTAATCCTTGACCTATTATTCCAGCAATTAAAGTGTTGCGTAACCCAAGTTCAAATGTCAATGGCCCTAAGAAAAAAGAGGACATTGATGTGAGTCCTCCACAAGCTGAACACCATAGTCCTAGTACGCTTATGAATTGACTTGTTTTATTAGTCGATCGTTCATGCGGTAGTATACGTTCGATGCCTCGCGTCTCTACTCCAAGAGAGTCTAGTTTTCTAGATAATATGTTGAGGTAGTGGAAAATTGAGCCTCGCCTGGTTGTAGTGGATGTAGTTGATGATGTGATTGATGAGGAAGATACGGTTTTGGTCAAGTCATTGTCGGGGATGTTGTTTTGGGATTTGCTTACCTCCCCGTCATCTTTGTTTATAACTTTAATGCCCGTCGACATGGTATGTGGGAAAGAAAGAGCGTTAGTTTTGATTTGTTTCAACAGAAGAGCCCTCTTTATAGTAGTTGTAATTTCTGATACCCATTGAGAATTTTTCCCACCCGTTTACTCTTTTCCATTTTCGAACGGTTGCGTATGCGCATAATTTATGAACCACAGTTTTGTGTCACCATTCAAACAGGTGATAAAAACTCAGAACCTAGGCAACTTTGGTCTATTTTGGGGTAGTATAGACCGGTGGTAAGGAAAATCCTACTCCGTCCATATATATTTATGCACGAAGTCACTTGGTAATGGGAATTCAGCTGAACCAAATGACATGACGGTTTTATGATCATATTATTAGGCTGCAACTTTTATGCGCTTTTGCGGTTATCTAACTAAATTTGTATTTTTTTGCTTGTAAGCCGCACACTATCGGCATTTGCAATCATGATATCATCAAGGCCAGAAAGAAAGATCAATTAACACGAGAAGGAAGATTCAAAAGTGCTTGCTAATTTGTTTGGTTGTCTCCAGAAAAGTGGTGCACTTTTTTATCTATTCAATGGAAAAGTGAGCCTAATGGTATAATAATTCAGAGTACAACAAACTTCAAAATAATCAACCATTTTCAAGCCCATCTACTGGAAATCCATAGTAAGATCATTTCAGACAAGTGGACAGTACTTCCCCAGTGACACATAATGTTTATGGAAGCTTGACGAAACTGCTGTGACACTCATAAGGAAACGAGTTTTGGCAATTGAAGTGAATTCCCTAAGCCTAGTTCATTTGCTAATAGTTTGCTAAAGATATTGGGTAAAGATGAGCTACTTTCGTTGATGCTGGAATTATTAGAAGCTGAACAAAACCCGAGGTAAGGAAACGTGTACTCCGAGAAAGTAAGAGATCTAGATCTCTGAAAAAGAAAAGTTTGCAAAGTCAACCTAGAAACGTTTGACTTCTCTTTTTGGACAGACACAAACAAAATAAACAAGTAAAATTTTCTTTGACTAAGGCGGGATGCAGGAGGTGGAGGTGGGGGTGGGGGACCTTTGATACGTTTTCAAGCGAAGAAGTTTTTTGAGGCTGTAGCTGAAATCTCGGTAAATCTAGACTTCTGAAGAGAAAGATTCAAGAGAAAGAGAGCATGAAAGAGACAGGTAGACTTCTGTCAGTCACAGTTTTTTCGGGCTCACGTGTGTCGCTGCCAATTATTTGTGTGTAGGGTCTAGTGAAATTTTCAACAACGTTGATATAATTCGAATGTAAAAGACTTTATCGAAACGAAATCTATGTTTCTGTCCCTTCTTGAACGAACACAAAAAAATGTCTCTTTTTGTCCATTTCAAGAAGAAACAAAAACACAAAAGCAAAATTTTGTGGCTTTTGTGTGTTGGCAGCTAAAATAGAATGAAACTGGGGGTGTAAAGTAAATTTCATGGTTATAAGCGGGATTGATAAGCAGAAGAGAAAATGGGATTAGGTTAATTTGATATACTTATTTTCCTAATTAGTTAAGTTGCTAAAGAGGACGCTAGTAACCACTAGAACTTTTAACGATGTACTTTAAATTTAAGCTCTGTTGAGGTCAAAATTTAAAATTCGACATTGTTCAGCAACACTAAAAACTGTACTGAAAGAAACATTAAGTGCAGCCGCCGTAGATGAAACAATTCCTCGGGAATGTGGTCCCATGAAGTTAAAGGTTATATAACCCTTTTCAACTCGGGTTTTGGGATGTGTGTTTTCAAATCATCCGATATTTCGGAATTCAAGAAAATAAATCTATTCCTCGGTTGGATTTTGTGGTTGTACAAAGATGAAAAAATTCGTAAAAGGTCTTGGCTATAGTTTTTTGTGAAAGCCTTGTGAAGCGTCCTTTCAAATATGTCTAACGATATATTATAACCATTAAAGAGATATTCATAACCTTTACATCACTAGGAATGCATTACATTCCCAGATTGTGATTGATTAAATAAACTAAAATTACAAACACTAAATCTGAGAAGCAATTCTATTACATAGTATGTTATGTGTGTCTGACGTATATGCAAATCATGTTAAATATAGACTTGAGGTTTGTTAGAGACATCCCCTTTTTAGGTCAAAAGGTACAGTAAACAAAACAGAAAACAGGGATGAAAGGAAAGGGAATTGAAGGAGAAATATTTGTACGTTTACGCACAAGTTTCAATTAACAATTTTTGAACGACAGCTGCACAAGGGGGTATAGTATATATAAAGTAAGTAGAGATAATAGATCGAAAGAGACAACACCATGTAGACAAAGAGTCGACCGTCTTTAACAAGCAAAACAAGGCAACAAGGCAACAAGGCAACAAGGGTGGCTTAAGATTGCTATTGCAAATAGGGGGGAGGCGAATGCTCATTGATAGATTGTCTCTTCTCACTTGTCTCTTGCGAAAATACAATGAACGAGCCACAATTGCTACAATTTTTTTTCATAAAAGACAAGGTTAATAATAGTTACTCAGTTTAAAGCCCCCACTATTGTCTTTACATTTGTCTCAGTTTATTGTAATTTTTATTTTTTCGTGAACCTCTTTGTTTTGACTTGTTTTCGTAATGTCCTCTAATAACCACACCTCTTGATATCTTTCATTTACGAACTGAAGTTAAGATCATACCACCCCCAAAGGGTATTACTTAGAAACAGAAAGCAGGGGTGTGTTTTGGAAGAACCGTATCAATTCACAGTGTGTAAAGTGTGATTGGCACAGCCCATATTTTTGAAGTAATTCTTCTTATCTATAAGTAAGTTAGTAATGAGTTCCATTAAAACAAGGAAATTCATATACAGAAATTGCAATCTGGTTGAAAAATCTATTCTTCATTTTTATGTATAGTCAGTAAAATAAATTGTTTTCTTTACATTCTTTATAATTCAAATAATGTAGATAAGAATTGTTTAATTTAAATCATCATCTTTTAAAAGAATTGATTTCAGGACAAGATTGCTATTCTTGACATATTAATTCAATTGACTAATTTGTAGTAACATACGATTTATTGGGTAGCTTGAATAGCTAATAGTTACTTGATCATTCAAAATATGTTCATGACTGGTATGAAAGTTTCATAAAAAAGAAAATTTTTTTTCTTCCTTTCATCTGTCTCATCCCCTACAAAGAAAGAATTGAAAGTGATGCGGCTTAGCCCTTCCCAATTAAGTAACTGACTCAATCACTGCCACAAGTTACTCAAAAATACAAAACTTTAATTAGAGTGCCAAAAAATCATAAGATCCAAACATCAATACAATTTAAACAAAACCCAAATTTTACACCCCCAAAGTTTATTGTTTCTTCATCCTTGGATTAATTTGTATTAAGTGTAGAGCCCCTCCCCCTCGTATGTGCCCCACTTGAGTTTTATTACGCAAAAATTGCTTATACAAGATAGCTTGACTGACATTATTGTGATTGTGATGTAAACAATAATCTTAAGACATACACAATAGAACAATAAACAATATAGTTTAACATATTTTATTGTATTTTCTTATTTGAATCCTAAAAATCCCGAAATAGAGATCTCCTTTACTCTTTTGTCTTTCAATAGATAACAATAAAGTGTATCAGGACAAAGGGAGAGGGAGAGAGAAAAAAACGAAGAGATGCGCGTGGGATAGTTGTAGATCCGCTTGTGATAAAAATAGAAAAAAGAACCTGTCTCCATCACTACTGCTTTGCTCTTTTATTGCTCTAAATCCAATTCAACGGAAGTAAAGGGAGTGATGTAAACAGGTGATACAACACTGTATACGCTTTATTGGGATATTGCTATTACTATTGTCGGCTGGTTAGGGAAATTAAAAACACTTTTGTTTGGTTAAAAGAAACAAACGTTTGTTGCTTTCATACATACAAGTGAATATATATATTTATAATATTTTAATATTTATTTTTTTCTTGTGAAAAGAAATTTAAGTCAGAAAAACAAAAAGGAGAGCAAAAGGGATGTAGACACAATCTACAGATAAACATACGTACATAAGTTATACATCACCACAATTGTATTGATCAAAAGATTATAAATATCCGTTGAAATCTTCCTTCGTCTTTCGCAACTTGTAGTACACCCTCGTTGTCTATATTACAATACAAACTTCACAACAGCAACACAACACCACACCACACCACCTCAACACGCTCAATCGCATCACACCACAAATTATAATACACATCACATCACACCACACCACACCACACCACACCACACAACACAACACTACACTACACTACACCCTTATCTAAACGTCATCGTTATCTCCCATATCAATTAAGCAGCTGGTCTGATTAACTACATATTCACACACACATATTACATTCAATTCTAGAGCAGCATAACGCATAATAACACATTACTCATCACATATCACATATCACATATCACATATCACATATCACATATCACATATCACAGCTCAAAATGTCAGTTTTAACCACATTAATCAAGATTGAAAAAAACGTTACTATGGTATCAACGGGGGTAGTAATACTGCTTATATCATTAGGAATATTGTTGTTACTTATCGATTTCACATTGTATGTGCACATGTGTTATATTAAGAAGGATTTAAATAGATTAGACAAGGTATATATTTATTGAGCTAGAGGAGAGGAGTTTTTAATTCATACATTTTAATATTTCCGTTTGTAGAGTTTGATTTTGTAGGAGTTGTCGTGTGTGGTTGTATTTGCTTTGAATTCAAGAATACCTTGCCAATGGTATATATCAACTCAAGCTGCCCATTTCAGAGGTAAACTACGAAAAGGCTAAGGACTAAGATTATTGGGCCTTTCTCGCTATTCCACATATGAAGCAAGCAGTAACTTAAAGAT